>NW_020174930.1:221698-281458 GCF_003031525.2 Neophocaena asiaeorientalis asiaeorientalis | reverse complement strand
GAGTGACGCTCAAATTCTACCAAAGCCCCAGAGGTTATGTGTTAAACTCTGATAGTACAGCAAATCCAGTGTGTGGTCCTTGATCAGTGATCCTCTTTGGAGAAAACAGGCTGTTTGGGAACAACTGTGGAAATTTTTATATGGACAGGATGTTGGAAACATTAAGGGAAGTTATCATTACCTTTGTTAATTGTTATAATATTGGGATTATGTAAGTTTACTATTTTTTAGAAATGTATGTTAAAGTACTTAGCATTGTATTATATATTTGTAATAAAAATAACTAGAAAAGGCAAATATAGTAAAATGTTGAGAATGTCTACCTCTCGAAACAAGCAGTGGAACACTATTCTGAGGGGTTTTGGGCAGGAGGCAGCATAGAAACAGGACATCACTGGCTAGGAGGTTGGTGATTTTCGTATAAGGCAGGTCCTATTTTCTAGGTTAAAGTTAATCTAGTTAAAGCTGAGTTGGAGGATTGTGATTGATGTATGTTAAATTTCCCCGACTGTGATATGTGTTCCATAAGTGCAGCCCAACTTAGGTTTAGATTTGCAATGTGGGCCCCCATTTTGTGGGTCCTGATAGACAATTAACTTTATCATATAAACAGCTTTTGTAAATAAACTGTAAAATGTAACAAATGCTGGAAAATGGAGACTATGATTAACATAAAAGAATAGGATCTGTAATCCTCTGAGTTTATTTCTGAGGAAAAAAGAAAAAGCAATAACTGAAAGTACACATAACTCAAATAAGGAAATGATTATCATGCAAATTATGCATCTTCTAGGGATGAACTTGCTTAAAATTTGTGTGCACACTTCTGAAATTAGAACCAAATTAGAAACCTCTGCTTATACTTGTATATAAATACATACACGCACACTTTTCTTGGTTGATATTTTGTAACACTGATTATATGGCAATGATAAAATGTGGTTAAGTTTTGATTAGCAAGAAAAAAGGATTAATGTTATCAGTAAGTGCAATTTTGTGAATCAAGTTATAAAACTTTAATCTGTTGACACTTCAGAAGCTTTAATAAGTAGTATTTTCCTAGATGAAAATAATAAAATTAAAGTTCCAATCAGAATTCTAAAAAAGTTTTTTATGTGTGTTTTTCTCTTTGACATTTGTATTTTTTGTTTGTTAAACCTAAAGGAAAAATTATGACTTTCATCACAATAAAAATATTTAGTAATGATTAGAAAATAATTGAAAATGCATAACAATGTGTCCATATTAACATGTATGATACTGCTAAAATATTTAACAACTGATCCTTGTGCAATAAAAGTTCAGGTCCAGGAAGAAAAGAAAGTGAGAACATATTGTGTATCAGAGCTGGTTTCAATAGTGGAAAAAGGACATTCAGTAACCTCGTTAGAACAATGAGGTAGGTGCCAGAACAAAGTAAGTCCATATCCATGGCATTCATATTACAATAAATAACTTTCATAGGGATTCAAGCTATCAGCACTTAAAAGACAATTTTAAAGTTGTTTTTTTTTAATCAGTTATTTATTTATTTTTTATTTGCTTGTGCCAGGTATTATTTGTGGCACGCAGGATCTTTGTTGCGGCATGCAAGATCTATTTCCCTAACCAGGAATCAAACTCGGACCCCCTTCATTGGGAGCGTGGAGTCTTAACCACTGGACCACCAGGGAAGTCCCAATTTTGAAGTTTTAAAATTTAAATTCTAAATGTCTTAAGTTCTTAAGGAATACAAACATTTAAAAAATATAAGGCCTTTCAGCTCCTTTCCTTGGAAACGCTTGACCTTCACTCCTATCCCATGCCTAGGACACTGCGTCAGGCTTGGGAACACAGCCTTCATGTCCTGAGAGGGGCCACAGACATGATCCGTGCTCCACCTCTTCCAAGTCCAGTGCTACCAGTGTAGATGCAGCACCACTACAGTTACTAATAAATATTTGCAGAAGAATACTTTGAGGCTGTAAAACATTCTGTGTCTCCTTATAGCATCACCCACCCAATTTAGCATTCATCTGTGGATCTTGCCTGCATCAGTGATTACTCTGGTGTTCTAATGGTGGTTTTCAATTTCTGCCTTCCTTTGAGAAAGTATAAAGCAGCCTCTGACATTAGGGAACTGGCCTGACACTTAGAACCTGGCTGTCCGTTAAAGCTGTCTTGGTGCTCAGAGCTAAACAGAGCTGTTTTCGTGTTGGACATAATCTCACTGAACACCAAGTGGACAAGGTCATTTTGTGACTATGATGATGTAAGACAAGCAAGACTAGTTTATAATTTTGCATAAATAGGGGCAAAAACAAGGTTGTTCTGCTACTCTCAAAATTAGAAATATCCCTCTCTCCGCTGATATGAGTGACTGCTGCCTTTTTTTTTAACAACACCCAATCCAGACTAAATTCAGCTGCCTTTGAACCTCTGCAAAATGAACTAACCAAAAGCTCAAATCCAATGATTCCTTCCTAATACCCTTTTACTAAAACAGTTTATGGTTCCCATATGGTGTGCACTCTGCCTCATTGCAACGACTATTAAAGTCCAAATTGTTCAACTACCAGTATGTTGCTGGTGATATTTGGCTGAAGTACATTAATGTCTTCTACTGTTATTATTTGGACTTCTGTAAGGAGGATTTGTCCTTTCTCCCAATTTATTTATTCAACCATTTGTTTTTATCTGTATAGACAGGTGAAGATTTATGTCATTCCTTGGGCTATAATCCGTTACTATATTTTTTGCTAAATATGTTCTAGCTCTTGCCATTGGGAGATCCTTCAGCTTGCTCTGTGTCCTTTTCCCTCTTTTTTTAATAGGTTTTTAAAATAATTTAAAAAAATTATTTATTTATTTTTGGCTGCGTTGGGTCTTCGTTGCTGCGTGCAGGCTTTCTCTACTTTCGGCGAGTGCGGGCTACTCTTCGTTGCGGTGCGCAGGCTTCTCATTGCGGTGGCTTCTCTTGTTGTGGAGCATGGGCTCCAGGCGCGCAGGCTTCAGTAGTTGTGGCACGCGGGTTCTCGGCGCGCGGGCTTCAGTAGTTGTGGCGCGCGGGCTTCAGTAGTTGTGGCACACGGGCTTAGTTGCTGCGTGGCATGTGGGATCTTCCCGGATCAGGGCACGAACCCGCATCCCCTGCATTGGCAGGCGGATTCTGAACAACTGCGCCACCAGGGAAGCCCTAGGCTTTATTTTTTAGAGCAGTTTTAGGTTCACAGAAAAAATGAGAGGAAAGTACAGAGAGTTCCTATATACTTCCTGCCCCTTCAGACATACAGCCTTCTGCACTATGAACATCCTGCACCAGAGCCATGCATTTGTTACACTCAATGAACCTGCATTGATATATCATTATTACCCAAATCCATAGTTTGTATTAGAGTATACTCTTGGTGTTATACATTCTGTGGGTTTTAACAATGTAGCCACCATTATAGTATCATACAGAATAGTTTCACTGCCTTAAAAATCCTTTGTGCTTTGCCTGTTCATCCGTCCCTCCCCTCTAACCTCTGGTAACCATTGATGTTTTACTGTTCCCATAGTTTTGACTTTCTCATAATGTCATTATAGTTTGCATCATACAGTATGTAGCTTTTTCAGATTGGCATTTTTGATTTAGTAATATGCATTTACTAATTCATGTCTTTTAATGGCTTGATAGCTCATTTATTTTTGATACTTAATAATATTCTATTGTCTAGCTGTACCCCAGTTTATTTACCAATTCACCTACTGAAGGTCATCTTGGTTATTTCCAAGCTCTGGAAATTATAAATAAAGCTGCTATAAACATCCATGTGCAAGTTTTTTTGTGGACATGTTTTCAACTCCTTTGAGTGTTTACCAAGGAGGATGATTGCTGGATCATATGTATGAGTATGTATAGTTGTGTATGAAATTGCCAACCTAACTTCCAAGTGGCTGAACCATTTTGCATTCTTACCAGCAGTGAATGAGAATTCTCTTCAGCATTTGGTGTTGTCAGTGTCTTTGATTTTGGCCATTTTAATGGGTGTATCTCATTGTTTTTGTTTGCAATTCCCTAATGACATATGATGTTGAGCATCTTTTCATATGCTTCTCTTTGGTGAGGTGTCTATTCAGATCTGTCCATTGTTTAATCGGGTTGTTTGTCTTCTTATTGTTTAGTTTTAAGAGTTCTTTATATATTTTGGATAACAGTCCTTTATCAGATATGTCTCTTGCAAATAATTTTTCCTAGGCTGTGTCTTGTCTCCTCATCCTCTTGTCAATGCCTTTTGTAGAGCAGACACTTTTAATTTTAATGAAGTGCAGCTTATCAATTATTTCTTGCATGGATCATGTATTTGGTTTTTTTTTTTTTTTTTCGGTACGCGGGGCTCTCACTGTTGTGGTCTCTCCCGTTGCGGAGCACAGGCTCCGGACGCGCAGGCCCAGCGGGCATGGCTCACGGGCCCAGCCGCTCCGTGGCATGTGGGATCTTCCCGGACCGGGGCACGAACCCGTGTCCCCTGCATCGGCAGGCGGACTCTCAACCACTGCGCCACCAGGGAAGCCCATGTATTTGGTTTTATATCTAAAAAGTCATTACCAAACCCAGGATCATCTAGATTTTTTCCTATGTTATCTTCTATGAGTTTTATAGTTTTGCACTTTACATTTAGGTTTATGATTCATTTAAATTTAATATTTGTAGAGGATGTAATGTCCAGATAAATTTTGTTTTGCATGTGGACATCCCATTATTTCAGCATCATTTATTGAAAAATCTGTCATTTCTCCATTGTGTTACTTTTGCTCCTTTGTCAAAGATTAGTTGACTATAGTTGTGTTGGTCATTGCTGGGCTCTGTATCCTGGTGCATTGATCTTTCAGTCTGTTCTTTCACCAATACCACATTTTCTTGATTACTATAGCTTTATAGTAAGTCTTGAAGTTGGGTAACATCAGCCCTCTGACCTGATTCTTCTCTTCCAATATTGTGTTGGCTAGTCTGGGTCTTTTGCCTCTCTGTAAACTTTAGAATCAGTTTGTTTATATCCACAAAATAACTTGTGATTTTTTAAATTGGGATTGCATTGAATCTATAGATCAAATTGGGAAGAACTGACATCTTGGCAATATCTAGTCTTCCTATCCATAAACATGGAATACCTTTCCATCTATTTAGTTATTCTTTCATTTCTTTCAGTTTTGTAGTTTTCCTTATATAGATATTGTACATATTTTATTAGATTTGTTGCCAAAATTTCAATTAACAATCAAGTTAAGAAGAAAAAAGGGAATTTTATTTGAGCCAAACAGAATTATAACCTGAGAGACAGAATCTTGGAAAGCTCTGAGTACTTCCTGCCTGTTAGAAGTTGAAGGCACAGTCATATACATTTTTGAGACAAAGGATCATACATGACAATGACATACTGATATTTTATATATAGTTCACCAAATATACATAGTCCAGGTAAGTACATACAAAGCAAGAAGCAAGTCACCATGACCCCTTACAGAGTTGGGAACAAAGGCTATTTTTTTCTTTTTTTCTGGCCACGCCGTGTGGCTTGTGGGATCTCAGTTCCCTGACCAGGTATTGAACTCAGGCCATGGCAGTGAAAGCCCGGAATTCTAACCACTAGGCAAGACAATTCCCCAAAGTCTATTTTGTAAAAATTTCCATTCTTAGTGTCAGAAGGAAGAAAAAAAGTTGATCTTTATGGTTGAGCAAGCTCTCCCATCTTTGAGGAGGTTTGGTTAATGTGTAATATAGATGCACACTACACATTAGGGAGGGAGGGAGGAGGTCCAAACAGACACAGAGAATTTTATGTTTAATTTTTTCTTGTCTGGCCTTAAAATACAAACTTTATTTCACCATTTCCCCCCTTCTGATCATTAATCATTCAATAGAAAGCATTAGGTGATTAAATATTTGGCCCCCCAATGCCAGGGTGGTTGCTTACCTGCCCTGAATCCATTATGTCCCCCAATGCCAGGTTTTAATAGTCTGGTTCTTTCTTTCCTTTTAGGGAGTTATGCTAGTAGAATGCTTAGCAAGGACTGATAGTCAATTCTAGGTTGTCCAATAGGATTTATGTCAATTTTACCCTGTATGTGCACTGTGCATGTCCATTATCTTATCTAGAACTATAGATATGATCAATAGTTTAAAGTCATTTAACCACCATTATTTTAGTTGGAGTTTTGAATATACATTGAGAAGCACAAGAGATTACTCTATAAATTATGCAGAACACAGTCAATATAGCCAACAGCCATAACAAAGTCATAAGCAGAGCATTTAAGCCATAAATCCCCAGAGATGAACCATCTACCCAAGATTTCACCTAGATTAGGAAGGGGATCCTTTAATACAAGAATTTTATTTTATATGTGAGTCATTAGATGAGTTATATTAGAAGACTGATTCAGTATGAAAGCACAACAGTCTGTCTGGATTATAGCACAGTTTCTCTTTGCAAAGCAGTTTAAAAAACCAAGAGCCATTCAGTTTTGCAAATCACTTTCCTATCGTAGAAACTTCAGAATTGAGTAAATAAATCTAAGGTAGTAAAATAACATGGAGGTATATGCTGATGGGGAAACATTTTATAGATTATAGGAACATCTGAAAAATGTCAGTGACAGGAGTTATGAGGGATCTGTATTGGCTTTGTATTGACTGAGGAATTTTTTTTTTTTTTGCGGTACGCGGGCCTCTCAATGTTGTGGCTCCTCCCGTTGCGGAGAACAGGCTCCGGACGCGCAGGCTCAGCGGCCATGGCTCACGGGCCCAGCCACTCTGCAGCATGTGGGATCTTCCCGGACTGGGGCACGAACCCGCGTCCCCTGCATCGGCAGGCAGACTCTCAACCACTGCGCCACCTGGGCAGCCCTTGACTAAGGAATTTGATGGCAGATCCAACAATCAGTCAAATTGCCTCCAGTAGCTATAATTTGTGACAAATTTACTAAAGAATTTTTCTTCCATCTTAAACACTGGGGCAAAAGTATAGCTTGAAGTAAAACAATAAGTTTCAATTTTGACAGAGAGACATTTGGTAATCAGTACAATTGAACTAGTAGGATAGGTCTTAAAGTTCTGGTTCAGACTCTTGGGTGAGCTGTCTGCTATTGTTGTCATCTTCTGGTCCTAGCTTGGTGATGCTTGTCTTAGTTGAAGGCAGGTGTTACAGAGGCCAAAGTCCATTCAGGTGGAGGGGACTTTTTAAAATGAGAGATGTGAATCCAAGAATTTATGTCTTTCAGTTTGGCTGCACATAGATTAGTTAATAATACCTGATAAGGTTCTTCCCATCATGGCTTCAAAGAATCTTTTATTTGTTGTCCTTTCCAATAAACAAAATCTTTAGTTTGCAATTTATAATCCTTAAAGTTTTCATCTCTTGGGAACTTGCTGTAAATGGAGTTAGTTACCAAATTTTATTTACAGTGCCTCAATAAGACCCTGACAATAATATAATATATTTCTCTTGAACACCATGAGTGAAAGTTTCCAAAAATATTGTTTTCCCCATAAAACTATTTTCTCAGGTAAGAAAATGTGTTAAAGAATACATATGCTGGAGTAATGGCCACAGTGCTCCAAGAGACACTATCAATTTCGTTTTGTTTTTTAAATCAGGTCTAAACCATATTTACGTGAAAGGTTAAAAATTCCCCCTTTTTGCTGCTATATTTGTTTCTCTACTTTGGTGGCAATTTCTTGAGCCTGAAGAAGGAAATCTTTTACTGGGTTAGCAGAGTTAATGGAGAGCAGTGGATGTTCTTGAGGCTGGACAGGATGAGTATTTTAAAGCTACCTGTTTGGCTGCAGCATCAGCAAGCTGATTTCCTGTAGCTTCCATAATATCAGATTTGGAATGCCCTGCTGTTTTAATATTTGCTAACTGTTTAGGCAGTTGTATAACAATTAATAACTCTGTAACCTGTTTTCCATTTTTAAAATAGGTTGTCTGGAAGAAGTTATAAACCTCATTATTTTCATAGCATTCCAAAGTTGTGTGCCACTCCAAAAGCATAGTGACTGCTAGTATAAATATTTGTTACCTGGTCTTTAGCTAGCTGACAAGCTCAGGTTAAGGCAATTAATTTGGCTTGCTGTCATGACTTTTTTTCTGGCAAATGAGAGCTTTTAATTATGTCTACTGTGGGAGTTATTGCATATCCAGCTCAGTAAATCCCTACTCATCCTTTAAGGAGGACCCATCTGTAAATTAAATTAGGTCAGCATTATCAATAGAAGCTTCTTATAAATCATTGCCGGGAGCAAGAACCAAATCAGTTAACAAAATTTGTTTTCTTCCTGTGGTACTGGAAACAAAGTTGTAGGGTAAAGTATTACATGGAACTGAGGTAGTATTAGGTGCAGAAATCAACAATACTTTGTAAGAAGTTAGTCAGCTTGCAGAGTAGTGCTGAGTGTGGGACATAAATAGTTAAAGGAGACTCTATTACTATGTCTTCAGTAGCCTTACATAAGAGAGACATTGCTGAAATAGTCCTCATACAAGGTGGAAGTCCTTTTGCTTATGAGATAATTTAGCTTTGGACATAAAAGCAAGTCATTTACAAGCATTTTTGTTAAAGCATCAGAGTAAGACAATAACTGTCTATAAACATCAAAAGACTTAAAAGCATGGTTAAAGACCTGATTACAATGCAATCGTCAAAGAAATTTGGCTATTGCTGTGACATACAACATTTTAAGATAACTAGAATTATGACTGAAAATATACCAGGACATTTCAAATTTTAGGAACTTCATATAATTTCTAGAACATTTCTATTAATAATATTTACTCATGCAATATAACCTAAGAAAGTTTATCATTACTCATCTGAGCATGTTTTCCATGTAATTTAACAGACCAGGTAAGCCTAATTAGTTAAATATCTGTCTTTGAGATGTTCAGAGGCTCTCTTCAGCATCTCAAAATTACCTAGAGGTCAAAAGAACATTTAGAATTTGATTTGAGAAAGTTTGTTAAAGATATCAAAAGGTTTTCAATATTTGGCCAAGTAGGATTATAAAGCACTGTGAAACAATATTTACTCACTTAACCAAAGTGACAATAAAAGATTTCAAAAGCAAGTGCAGAAAGCTACCAGTAAAGAAACTTTACAATCTGTTATCAAAAACAGATCAATATTTCAAGAAAACTTTGTACTGTGAGAGAAAAACCCCAAATTCTAGTTTTGTATTATTTCATCTTTAATATTAAAAAGCATTCATTTAATTAAATTCAATCTAATTTTAGTCAGTCTTTTAAAAAATTAATTTTTTGGCTGCATTGGGTCTTGGTTGCTGCATGTGGGCTTTCTCTAGTTGCGGCGAGTGGGGGCTACTCTCTTCATTGCAGTGTGTGACTTCTCATTGTGTAGGCTTCTCTTGTTGTGGAGCATGGGCATTAGGCATATGGGCTTCAGTAGTTGTAGCACGAGGGCTCAGTAGTTGTGGCTCACAAGCTCTAGAGTGCAGGCTCAGTAGTTGTGGTGCATGGACTTAATTGCTCCATGGCATGTGGGATCTTCCTGGACCATGGATCGAACCCATATCCCCTGCATTGACAGCTGGATTCTTAACCACTGCACTACCAGAGAGGCTCCTAATTTTAGGCAGTCTTGACCATGCATAAAACTCTTGACCATGCATAAAACTCTTTCTCTTTTAAAAGGATCATACACTATGATCAAGTGGGGCTTATCCCAGGAATGCAAGGATTCTTCAATATATGCAAATCAATCAACGTGATACACCATATTAACAAATTGAAGGAGAAAAACCATAGGATCATCTCAATAGATGCAGAGAACGCTTTCGACAAAATTCAACACCCATTTATGATAAAAACCCTGCAGAAAGTAGGCATAGAGGGAACTTTCCTCAACATAATAAAGGCCATATATGAAAAACTCACAGCCAACATGGTCCTCAATGGTGAAAAACTGAAACCATTTCCACTAAGATCAGGAAAAAGACAAGGTTGCCCACTCTCACCACTATTATTTAACAAAGTTTTGGAAGTTTTAGCCACAGCAACCAGAGAAGAAAAAGAAATAAAAGGAATCCAAATCAGAAAAGAAGAAGTAAAATTGTCACTGTTTGCAGATGACATGATACTATACATAGAGAATCCTAAAGATGCTACCAAAAATCTACTAGAGCTAATCAACGAATTTGGTAATGTAGCAGGATACAAAATTAATGCACAGAAATCTCTTGCATTCCTATACACTAATGATGAAAAATATGAAAGTGAAATTAAGAAAACATTCCCATTTACCATTGCAACAAAAAGAATAAAATATCTAGGAATAAACCTACCTAAGGAGACAAAAGACCTGTATGCAGAAAATTATAAGACACTGATGAAAGAAATTAAAGATGATACAAATAGATGGAGAGGTATACCATGTTCTTGGATTGGAAGAATCAACATTGTGAAAGTGACTCTACTACCCAAAGCAATCTACAAGTTCAATGCAATCCCTATCCAACTACCGCTGGCATTTTTCACAAAACTAGAACTCACTACCAAACGTAAAATAGATAACTAGTGAGAAGCAGCCGCATAGCCCAGGGAGATCATCTCGGTGGTTTGTGATCTAGAGGGGTGGGATGGGGGAGGTGGGAGGGAGGGAGATGCAAGAGGGAAGAGATATGGGAACATATGTATATATATAACTGATTCACTTTGTTATAAAGCAGAAACTAACACACCACTGTAAAGCAATTATAGTCCAATAAAGATGTTAAAAAAATTAATTTCTAGGGGCTTCCCTGGTGGCGCAGTGGTTGAGCGGCTGGGCCCGTGAGCCATGGCCACTGAGCCTGCGCGTCTGGAGCCTGTGCTCCGCAGCGGAGAGGCCACAACAGTGAGAGGCCCGCGTACCGCAAAAAAAAAAAAATTCTAGTAATATATGGCATTTCCATAGTACAATCTTTCAATAAAGCACAAAATATGTTAAAAGTGTCAAACATATTTAGTCTCCCTGTAATAAGAAGTCAAAAGTAGGTAAACATAGACTTCTTTAGTGATTAACGTTTCAGTATTTTATCTTATCCAGACATTCAATGAATTTCCATCATTTAACTTAATTTAGCAGAACTGTAACCTTTCAAGTTACCCAAAATCTGGAGAAACTGTTTTTAGTTTCTACATAAATGAAACATAAATTATGTTTTATGTCTGCCATAAAGGAGAGTTATTTTTAGAGTTCACCCAAAACATTTTATCCCATTTCTCTCTATTTCATTGCTTATGAAAATATCAACGTACCAAGTTAATTTTCTTGTTGGTGAATTTTATAACAGAAATAACATGAATGTATTGACTTTCAGGAAACCTAGGTATGATAAAAGTGTTATACTTAGTGTTTAGACTCTAAAGCCATGTATATATTAAGTGAATTTAACCTTGTTTTTATTCATTAAAGATTAATCCTAGATCACATGATACTTTAAAAATTTGGGCTAATTTAAGTTACATTTAGAGGTGTTTTATTTGTAAGCACTTACTTTTAAGTCAATTAAATAAAGCTCTTTTAAAATTAATTTTGATAGTATCATCCAGAGGTAGAGACATATTTATAACATACACACAGACATACATACCTCCAGATAGACACAGATCTCATAGTTTTCCTTCTTGAGTTTAAAAAAAGGCTTCAAACTCCCTTTTTTTTCATGTTTTAGATTCTTCTAATTGAGCCAATGCTGTAGTCACAGGTGACATGGGGTGTGTTTACATTTCAAGAACAAAATACAAGTTATAACTTCAGACTTTCTCCTAGAAATATTTTTGTTCTCTCAGAGTCAGAATTTTGAAAAGATGTTTTATCAAGCTGCCTTTCTCTACAGTTTTGGAATGTCAGAAGATCTCCATCCTAGCCATTTAAGAGTTAAGGTCAGTACTTGCAAACATTGCCTTCTTTCCAATTGTACATGAAGCCTGCTGGGGTTCCAGTGAGCAGCTGTCCATCAGGGAGCTATTTGGTCTTTGAGGTATGGTTTCCCGTTATTAATTTGGTAGCCTAAGTCAGATATGATCTGAGCAACTTTCTGAGGGTAGTACGACGGATTGAATGTGTGCTGCTTCTAAGTCTGGCTCCTCAAGGAATTAATCTTGGGTTGATTTGCCTTTCTTACATGTCTCAATTTCTCCCTCTGACAGTCTAAAACTGCCTTGGGTGCTCGGAGCACTAGGTGGTCAGCCTTGTTGTCCCCTGGTGAGGAGAATTTACTTAATGGTTGTAGTGGGATCCCCTGTGGGAACACTGCATATCACGAGAATTGATCCTCAGATACTTACACTAGGTTCTAAGTTGCCTGAGAATTCCTGTGGCCAGAAGGAGCAAATGTCCCTTTTCTTTGGAGCTGAGCAGGCTCAGTCTCTCATTTCACTAGCAAACAGTTTGTTTAGACTGTACATCAACTTGTTTTCCAATTTAAGCCAAAATTTTAGAAAAGCCCAACCAACTCCAAAGTTCCCTCTATGTCCCTGCCTAGGTAATGTACCAATACCCCCTTAGGGCTCCAAGTCCCAAGAAAGCTTGACTAAAATTCAGGATGCCATTTATAGCAATTATGTCTGGATACCAGGAGAACTCACATAGCACCTGAGTAATACTGAGAAGTGGGTGGAGATCAAAGGGCCCATGCTGGTACCAACTGCCAGTTTAGGGTAGACTCTAGGTGTCCTCTGGTGGGTGTCTCTGATATCATGCCAGTTATACCAAGGAAAGGTCAACAAAAGTTCAATTAAAAATCAAGTTAAGAAAAAAAAAGAGAATTGTATTTGAGCCGAACTGAGGATCATAACCTAGGAGATAGACCCTTGGAAAGCTCTGAAAACTGTTCTACCTGTTAGAAGTTGAAGGTACAGTCATATACATTTTTGAGGCAAAGGATTGTACATCAAAATGACATTCCAATATATTATATAAACTCACCATGACCCCTTACAGAGCTGGGAAAGAATGCTATTCTTTTTTACTTTTTTACATTTATTTTTAGATCAGTTTTATTTTATTTATTTATTTTAAAATTTTTATTGGAGTATAGTTGATTTACAATGTTGTGTCAGCTTCAGGTGTACAGTAAAGTGAATCATGTACACACTCGTTTTTAGTTTCTTTTCCCATATAGGTTATTACAGAGTTTTAGAGTTCCCTGTGCTATACAATAGGTCCTTATTTGTTATCTATTTTATATACAATAGTGTATATATGTCAATCCCAGTCTCCCAATTTATTTCTCCCTTCCTTCCTCCTAATAACCATAAGTTTGTTTTCCACATCTGTGACTCTGTTTTGTAAATAAGCTCATTTGTACTATTTTTTAAGATTCCATGTGTAAGAGATATCATATGATACTTGTCTTTCTCTGTCTGACTTACTTCACTCAGTATGACAATCTCTAGATGCATCCATGTTGCTGTTAATGACATTATTTCGTTATTTAATTAATTTATTTATTTTTTGCGGTAAGCAGGCCTCTCACTGTTGTGGCCTCTCCCGCTGCGGAGCACAGGCTCCGGACGCGCAGGCTCAGCGGCCATGGCTCACGGGCCTAGCCGCTCCGCGGCATGTGGGATCTTTCCGGACCAGGGCACGAACGCATGTCCCCTGCATCGGCAGGCGGACTCGCAACCACTGCGCCAGTAGCATTGGCTGAGTAGTATTCCACTGTATATATGTACCGTATCTTCTTATCCACTCCTCTGTTGATGGACATTTAGGTTGCTTCCATGTCTTGGCTATTGTAGATAGTGCTGCAGTGAACATTGAGGTGCACGTACCTTTTTGAATTACGGTTTTCTCCAGATATATGGCCAGGAGTGGGATTGCTGGATCATATGGTAGTTTTTTGGGGTTTTTTAAAAACATATTTATTAGAGTATAACCTGCGGCTGCTTCCCACTAGCTATCTACTTTACGTTTGGTAGTGTATATATGTCCATGCCCCTCTCTCACTTTGACCCAGCTTACCCTTCCCCCTCTCCATACCCTCAAGTCCACTTTCTACTAGAACTGCATCTTTATTCCCGTCTTGCCCCTTTTTTATTCTTTTTGTTGCAATGGTAAATGGAAGTGTTTTCTTAATTTCACTTTCAGATTTTTCATCATTAGTGTATAGGAATGCAAGAGTTTTCTGTTCATTAATTTTGTATCCTGCTGCTTTACCAAATTAATTGATTAGATATCGTAGTTTTCTGGTAGCATCTTTAGGATTCTCTATGTATAGTATCATGTCATCTGCAAACAGTGACAGCTTTACTTCTTCTTTTCCGATTTGGATTCCTTTTATTTCTTTTTCTTCTCTGCTGTGGCTATAATTTCCAAAAGGATGTTGACTAATAGTGGTGAGAGTGGGCAACCTTGTCTTGCTCTTAGTGGAAATGGTTTCAGTTTTTCACCACTGAGGACTTTGTTGGCTGTGGGTTTGTCATATATGGCCTTTATTTTGTTGAGGAAATTTCCCTCTATGCCTATTTTCTGGAGGTTTTTTTTTTTATCATAAATGGGTGTTGAATTTTGTCGAAAGCTTTCTCTGCATCTATTGAGATGATCCTATGGTTTTTCTCCTTCAATTTGTTAATATGGTGTATCACACTGATTGATTTGCGTATATGGAAGAATCCTTGCATTCCTGGGATAAACCCCACTTGATCATAATGTATGATCCTTTTAATGTGCTGTTGGATTCTGTTTGCTAGTATTTTGTTGAGGATTTTTTCATCTGTGTTCAACAGTGATATTGGCCTGCAGTTTTCTTTTTGTGACATCTTTGTCTTGTTTTGGTATCAGAGTGTTGGTGGCCTTGTAGAATGAGTTTGGGAGTGTTCCTCCCTCAGCTATATTTTGGAAGAGTTTGAAAAGGCTAGGTGTTAGCTCTTCTCTAAATGTTTGATAGAATTTGCCTGTGAAGCCATCTGGTCCTGGGTTTTTGCTTGTTGGAATATTTTTAACCACAGTTTCAACTTCAGTGCTTGTGATTGGTCTGTTCATATTTTCTTTTTCTTCCTGGTTCAGTCTCAGAAAGTTGTGCATTTCTAACAATTTGTACATTTCTTCCAGGTTGTCCACTTTATTGGCTTATAGTTGCTTGTAGTAATCTCTCATGATTCTTTGTATTTCTGCAGTGTCATTTGTTACCTCTCCTTTTTCATTTCTAATTCTATTGATTTGAGTCTTCTCTCTTATTTTCTTGATAAGTCTGGCTAATGGTTTACCAATTTTGTTTATCTTCTCAAAGAACCAGCTTTTAGTTTTATTGACCTTTGCTATCATTTCCTTCATTTCTTTTTCAGTTATTTCTGATCTGATCTTTATGATTTCTTTCCTTCTGCTAACTTTGGGATTTTTTTGTTCTTCTTTCTCTAATTGCTTTAGGTGCAAGGTTAGGTTGTTTATTCGAGATGTTTCCTGTTTCTTAAGGTGGGCTTGTATTGCTATAAACTTCCCCCTTAGAACTGCTTTTGCTGCAACCCATAGGTTTTGGTTCGTTGTGTCTCCATTCTCATTTGTTTCTAGGTATTTTTTGATTTCCTCTTTGATTTCTTCAGTGATCACTTGGTTATTAAGTAGTGTATTGTTTAGCCTCCGTATGTTTGCATTTTTTACAGATCTTTTCCTGTAATTGATATCTAGTCTCATAGCTTTGTGGTCGGAAAAGATACTTGATACAATTTCAATTTTCTTAAATTTACTAAGGCTTGATTTGTGACCCATGGTATGATCTATCCTGAAGAATGTTCCATGAACACTTGAGAACAATGGGTATTCTGTTGTTTTTGGATGGAATGTATTATAAATATCAATTAAGTCCATCTTGTTTAATGTATCAGGTAAAGCTTGTGATTCCTTATTTATTTTCATTTTGAATGATCTGTCCATTGGTGAAAATGGGGTGTTAAAGTCCCCTACTATGATTGTGTTACCATTGATGTCCCCTTTCATGGCTGTTAGTATTTGCCTTATGTATTGAGGTGCTCCTATGTTGAGTGCATATTTACAATTGTTATATCTTCTCCTTGGATTGATCCCTTGATCATTATGTAGTGTCCTTCTTTGTCTCCCTTAATAGTCTTTATTTTAAAGTCTCTTTTGTCTGATATGAGAATTACTACTCCAGCTTTCTTTTGATTTCCATTTGCATGGAATATCTTTTTCCATCCTCTCACTTTCAGTCTGTGTGTGTCCCTTGGCCTGAATTGGGTTTCTTGTAGACAGCATATATATGGGTCTAGTTTTTTTATCCATTCAGCCAGGCTATGTCTTTTGGTTGGAGCATTTAATCCATTTACATTTAAGGGAATTATCGATATGTATGTTCCTATTACCATTTTCTTAATTGTTTTGGGTTTATTATTGTAGGTCTTTTCCTTCTCTTGTGTTTCCTACCCAGAGAAGTTTCTTTGGCATTTGTTGTAAAGCGATTGTTGGAGGTGCTGAATTCTCTTTGCTTTTGCTTGTCTGTAAAGGTTTTAACTTCTACATCCTATCTGAATGAGATCCTTGCTGGGTAGAGTAATCTTGGTTGTAGGTTTTTCTCCTTCAACACTTTAAATATGTCCTGCCACTCCCCTCTGGCTTGCAGAGATTCTGCTGAAAAATCAGCTGTTAATCTTAAGGGGATTCCCTTGTGTGTTATTTGTTGTTTTTCCCTTGCTGCTTTTGTATGTTTTCTTTGTGTTTAATTTTTGATAGTTTGACTAATATGTTTCTTGGCATGTTTCTCCTTGGATTTATCCTGTTTGGGACTCTCTGTGCTTTGTGGACTTGACTATTTCCTTTCCAATATTAGGCAAGTTTTCAAATATAATCTCTTCAAATATTTTCTCAGTTCCTTTCTTTTCCTCTTCTTCTTCTGAGATCCCTGTAATTCGAATTTTGGTGCATTTAATGTTTTCCCAGAGGTCTGTGAGACTGTCCTCAGTTCTTTTCATTCTTTTTTCTTTATTCTGCTCTGCAGTAATTATTTCCACTATTTTGTTTTCAGGTCACTTATCCGTTCTTCTGCCTCAGTTATTCTGCTATTGATCCTTTCTAGAGAATTTTTAATTTCATTAATGTGCTGTTCATCACTGTTTGTTTGCTTTTTAGTTCTTCTAAGTCCTTGTTAAAAGTTTCTTGCATTTTCTCCATTCTTTTTCCAAGATTTTGGATCATCTTTACTATCATTATTCTGAGTCCTTTTTCAGTTAGACTGCCTATTTCATCTTCATTTGTTAGGTCTGGTGGGTTTTTGCCTTGCTCCTTCATCTGCTATATGCTTGTCTGTCTTCCCATTTTGCTTTACTTACTGTTTTGGGGTCTCCTTTTCACAGGCTGCAGGTTCGTAGTTTCCGTTATTTTTGGTGTCTCCAGTGGCTAAGGTTAGTTCAGTGGGTTGTGTAGGCTTCCTGGTGTAGGGGACTAGTGCCTGTGTTCTGGTAGATGAGGCTGGACCTTGTCTTTCTGGTGGGCAGTTCCACGTCTGGTGGTGTGTTTTGGGGTCCCTGTGGCCTTATTATGATTTGGGGCAGCCTCTGTGCTAATGGATGGGGTTGTGTTCCTGGCTTGATAGTTGTTTGGCATAGGGTGTCCTGCACTGTAGCTTGCTTTTCGTTGAGTGGTGCTGGGTCTTGATGTTGAAATCTCTGGGAGATGTTTGCCATTTGATATTACATGGAGTTGTTTTGTAGTTTCAAATAAGGTGAGGAAAACACAATATAAAAAGATTGATTTGTTTGAATATATACACATTTACATATTATATATCCAAAGCATAAATTCTTACTAATTTTTAAAAAAATGATGACCTTGGAATAAGTTTCAAAACATTTGTCTGAAAAGAGTTTAATATATTTGATATATGAAGACCTCATACAACTTTGATTTTCTAGTTTTACTGGTAGTCTGTTGAATTTGTCCTGATGACAATCCCCTCAGTTAGAAAAATTCCTTTCTTGACATCTGTGACACTAACTTTCCTAGTTTTCCATAAATATTTCTGGGAGTTCTGCCAACAAATGTCTCCTGCGTGCCTATTCTGTATCAAATACTGTTCTAGGTCCTGAGGAGATAGCAGTGAGCATAGCTAAGTCTGTTTTTGTGGACAGCACAGTTCAGCAGGAAATAGTTCTTATTGGACTTTCTTGTATACTCTTCTCTGCATCTCCCTTTATTCTTAGATTTGTGACTTTCTGACCTTGACTATTTTTCACCTACTCTCTTTGGGCAAGCACAACCACTCTAAACGTGTTATCCAGTGTCTGTACGAAGCTCACTGCAAAATCGGTCTCCAGCCTCAACCATTCTGGAACTAAAGACACAGCTTCAATGTTTAGTTCAGTTGATGTCCAAAGAAAGTGAAGGCCAATTAATTGGTGTCAAACGGGATAAAAGAAATGGAGTTCTGCAGCTTACAGCAACTGAGAACTTTGGGGAATCACTACTTGGGATGTGGCGGTGAGATACTGGGTGATCTGAGTAGCTGTGTAATTGTGTGCAAGGGACCGACAATGATCATAGTCTCTGCTGAGTATTGATCAGTGACCTGTGGGTATAGTGCTGGGACAAATGGGTATTGGAGAGTGCCACAAGGTTCAGTGATATGTGAACAATATGGTCCATTATAAAGGGATATAATGTTGTTTGATGACTCAGACACATAAAATCTGTGATGGTTAGAGATTCAAGTGAGTGGTCAGAAATTAGTATTTGAAGATCAGGGATATGGGGGTTATGGGAGGCATTATTCAGGGGCTCCCTATGTCAGTGACTGAAATAGTAGGGAAATCTGAGAATTGATCATTGTAGCCTGTGATCAAGAGTAACTAATTGGCTTTAAAATTCAGTGATAGTACAGTGAGGGGAAGGTCAGTTACTGTCAAGAGACAGTCAGGAGCCATTAAGATAAATGAATAAGTGCCTGAAGAACAATGATGGAAAAATAGAATATGTTACTTCCAGTTAGTTGGAAATATGGCCAAATAAATTATCACATTAAATGTTACTTGATTAACGTTTGGATTGTAAAGACATAAGCATCCATTTGCCCAAGTAAACCTGACCAAACTAAATGGTTGAGCATAATTCTAGTGTTGCCCACATGTCCACAGGTTGGATGGAGATCATGGCTCATCATGTTTACAAATGTCCAAAAGAAGTAGAATGCCACAAAACAGTGGGTCCATAGCACATCATCATAAAATGAATTCATAGAATAAAATGAACATAGCTAAAGAAGTTTCCATTTGTTATTTATATAGCTTTGTTTTTCAACATTTTCTTGACAAACAATATCAAAAGATTAGTAAATAATTATACACTCTTACTTGTCTGTATCACCAACATAAATGAACAACAACAACAAAAGACTTTGGCAAAATAAAAAAGGCATCATTAATGTTTGTTTGTGAAAAATTTACCACTGCAAAAATGTGCTTGATTGATGTGGTGATACTTAGCTATCTCTTCCACCTGACAAGGGCAGGGGAGAGAAAGTGCATAAATAAACTGAAAGGATAAGTCTTTCATTTCCATTTACACTGAACACACAATGGGTTATTTATTAGGTTTATATATGGGGCAAATTAACTTAACACATATTTGTAGGGTGAAGGTTCTGAATAAGGAAAGCACAGAAAGTGTCAGTATGGTATGGTTTAATACCACTGTGGTCAGAAAAGATACTTGATATGATTTCTATCTTCCTTAATTTGTTGAGACTTGTTTTGTTGCCTTAACATATGATCTATCCTGGAGAATGTTCCATGTGCACTTTAGAAGAATGTATTCTGCCGTTGTTGGATGGAATGTTCTGTTAGGTCCATTTGGTCTATAGAGTTGTTCAATGAACACTAATTCACAAGTGTTGTTGAATGATCTATCCATGGTTGCAAGTGGGGGCATTAAGGTCCCTAATATTATTGTAGTGCTGTTTATCTCTTCTTTTAGTTCTGTTAGTACAAGCTTTACATATTTAGTTGCTCCAATGTAGGGTACATAAATATTAAACAATTGTTATATCTTCTTGAATTGATTCCTTTATCATTATATAATGACCTTCTTTGTCTCTTGTGACCAGTTTCAGCTTAAAGTTTATTTTGTCTGACATAAATATAACTACCCCTGCTCTCTTTTGATTACCATTTGCTTGGAATATCTTTTTTTCTATTTCTCCATTTTCAGCCTGTGTTTTAAAAATTCAAGTGAGTCTAATGTAGACAGCATATTGTGGGACTTTTTGTTTTTCTTATCCATTCAACCGTTCTGTATTTTCATGGAAGACTTTAACCCATTTATGTTTAAAGTAATTATTAATAGGTAAGGACTTACTATTGCCATTTTGTTAATTGTTTTCTGACTGTTTTGTTATTAAATTTGAATGACATTACTTAATAATATTGCTCTTCACATTTCCCTACGTTTTTAGTTTAAAATACAACATGCTTATTTAATGCAGTGGTTTAATTTTGATGGCCACATGCCAATAAGAAACTTGAAGGAACCAACCAATGCTAATTAGCTGTGGTGGTTTTTGAAAAAATAAAAGGTACTAACTTTTTTTGTGATACACGGGCCTCTCACTGTTGTGGCCTCTCCCGTTGCAGAGCACAGGCTCCGGACGCACGGGCCCAGCCGCTCCGCGGCATGTGGGGATCTTCCCGGACCGGGGCACGAACCCATGTCCCCTAGCATCAGCAGGCGGACTCTCAACCACTGCGCCGTCAGGGAAGCCCAAGGTACTAGCTTTTCATGATGGATTTGTCTGCCCAAGGGTCAATAGGCATTCAGGGGGCCTTTGGTTTACTAGCACTAAACAGTCCTTCCACAGAAATAAAGGCTACCTGAAAGCCATGTCTGATTAGGGAAATAAAAGATGCCAGGTCTTCCATAATTAAGTTTCACAAATAGTCTTAATGAAACTCACCAGATGGAGTGAAATTAATGTTAATTGACAGCAAGACTGCCAGATAATTGGGTAGGGAGATTTAACTCTCAGAAAACTACCCCCCAAATTAAAAATCTTTCCCATGGGCTTAAAGAACAATCCTGTAGATAAAATAAAACATAAATCATACATCAAACACCTGACCAAACCATTTAGCTTCCTAGAAACAATATACTTGGCTTTACAGTGATTGAGGATAGAGACTTTAGCTCTGAGAACTTCCAAGCCACAAACTGGAGAACATTCAGAAATAAGCAATAGAACTTAATATGGCTAAAAATGCTGTTATAGAAATAAAACAAAACACTGTCCCTTACCATTGTAAATTTAAATAATATGAAAAGGAGGTGGAGTTAGAGGGAAGATGGTGGGATTAGGAAGGACCAGGAATCTGTCTCCCTACCCAGACAAAAATTATGTTGGCAGAATCTGTAGGTGTAATGTGCCAAGAAGTCCACACTTAGGGACTTCCCTGGTGGCGCAGTGGGTAAGACTCCATGCTCCCAATGCAGGGGGCCTGGGTTCGATCCCTGGTCAGGGGACTAGATCCCACATGCGTGCCACAACTAAGAAGCTGGCAAGCCACAACTAAGAAGCCTGCAAGTCATAACTAAGGGGCTCACTTGCTGCAACTAAGGAGCCCACCTGACACAACTATAAACCCAGTGCAACCAAATAAATTAATTTAAAAAATAGTTTTATCTGGAAAAGTCTGGTATCATATAATTACTGTCTTTAAAACAAAAAGAAGTCCACACTTAGGTATGGTTCAGAGCTAAAGTATTGCTATGTGGCAACAGCTGCCTTGCACTCTTTCAGGCACAGAGGCTACTCTTGCTCTTGAAGACCGCACAGAAAAGGCAGATGGATGTGGAACGTTGCTTGACAGCCTCAAGTGGTGTACCAAGACCAGCAAAAACACCTGTAATGATCCCCAGGATCCTGAAAGCCCCTGGCACCATAGTGGCAAGACAGTAACCCCCATCAGCATCACACTGTTACTACAATGGATTGTTGCTCTCTGTGGAACCAGGCAGAATCAGAAATCTCAGGGGCTCTGATCCTCAACAGCCATTACAGATACTGTTCTGGGAAGCTGCTCAAAGCTTGCAGCCTGGCTGTGTTTCCAGTGTGGGACTAGCAGGGCTTTACAGGAGGTCCCGAAGTCTACCAGGTTCGCCTATTTGGGGATATCTACCTCTGTGCTATCTGTGCCAGGAGGGTCACCTTCCTGTCCAGGACCTGCCAGCTGCAAAGGAGCTTCCATGAGACAGACACTTGGCTTGTGGGCTCAGGATAAGACATTGCTCATCATCTTATGGAGATCAGACATTGGATTTTGCTTTTTCCAAGGATAAGTCACCAAAACATGTGATGCAAATTGAAAAATAAAGGCCTGAAACCCTGAGCTCCATTTTAAATATGTGGATATAAAGCATTAATGCAGGGAATAAAGTTTCATAATTAAAATCGATGGCAACTTAATGGTTTCTGTTGCATACTTATGTACAACGCATTGCATACTTTCACTATAATCTTCTATACCTATTTTCCTATATCTTGTGACTATTGTCTGCTTCTGCACTGTTCCAATAATTTTGATATGAAAATAAGTTATACTACCAAATAAAAGACTGCTTTTGTCTCATCACTCCATTTGATTTCATCTCACCTACTGCTGAAGCATTTACAAGTAGAGTCATGCCCACACCAATGATGACTGGAAGTTTCCCTTAGGAATATGGAGGGGCCTCTGCGAATTGAGCTCAATCTTATCTCAAGGTCCTTGTCAAAATTCTCCACTGACCCAGATGGGTTCTCAAGCTCTGGCCCAAGTCATGCCCCCACAAACTCTGTACACTGGCAGGAGACTGCCTACTACTTGACATGGTGTCTTTTTAATGTCCTGACGCACCTGTGGTGAAGAATGCAGAATTCCATGCCTTTTGCCCATGATTAGGGCCAAATCATCTGCTGATCTCTAAGTCCTCTTTTCTCATAGAGGTCACCAAATGAAGTGATTCCATTACACGAGAATTCAGGATGCAGTTCCTGTGTTAAAAGGCATTAATGAAATCACCTCAAGTATACCAGGGAAACAGAACTCAGGGCAGCAGTGGCCATGAAAGGATGTATGTGTGTGTGAGTGCGTGCATGCACGAATGTATGTGTGTTGTTAGTACTATCTTACAGTACTTCTTATAGTACTATCTTATAGTACTTATAGTACTATATTATAGTGACTTCTCTCTAGAATATTTACACATCTGGTATGTAACTCCTACCCTGGATGGAAGAATCTGTAACAGAGAATCCAAGTGACAATACTCCAGTTTAGTTCAGACTTCCATCAGAGAGAAGCTCTGGGGGGAGGAGGGATAGTCACAGAGGGTGCTTTTCCTGCCTTTGTGGAAAAGCAATTTCCAGGGGACTGGACACTCAGAAAACGCTTGGGTCTGAGGCACGTAAACAGTGCACAGGCCTGAGGCTTCCAAAATTTCAGGAATGGTGTCATCAGATAAAAAGTAATGCCTTGAGAGTGTAAGGAACTCCCACCTACCCATCACATCAAGGCTGAATCTCCTTTCAGCCTAATTTATTATTTTGCTTTATTATCAGCTATAATATTGCTTTAAGCTTTTTTAAGGAACACAGACTTTTATTTTGATTTTTAATAATAGTAGTAAAATAATGGTTGGTTATTACTTATTGCTCATTTACTCTGTGCCAGGCGTTGTTTTAAGCGTCTGACTTATTGATAGATTAACTCAGAAAATGCCTCCAAAAAGGATTATAGGTAATTACCATCATTATGCACTCCTCACAAATGAGGAAACTAAGAGACATAAAGGAGAACTGACTTGCCCAAGGTCGTACAGCCATACGGGAGGGACAAGGGAATAAATACACAAGTATTGATAGTAAAGCCAATGAGCTACGTGGCAAATTCAGAATCTGGGTCTCATAATATGCTGGGGATCCAAAATTCACTTTTATATATATATAAATTATATATAATTTAAAAAATCACCTATATTGATGTGTAATTTATATAAGTATATGCATTTTTGATACCTTTTGATGAGTTTTGAAAATTTATACACCTTTGTAAACACCACCACAATCTGTATAGAACTTTCCATCATACTAAAACATTCCCTTGTTCCCCTACCCACTTAATTTTCACCCCCACCCACTAAATTAGATGATTTTCCTAGAATTTTGTATAAATAGAATCATACAGCTCTACTTTCTTGTGCCTGGCTTCTTTTGCCCAGCCTAATTTTATTATTAATGTTGTTATATGCATTAGTAGTTCCTTTTCATTGCTGAGTGATATTCCATTGTCAGGCAACATCACTGTTTATACATTTATCTGCTGAAGGACATTTTGGTTCTTTCTAATTTGGGGCTATTATGAATAACGATTCTATGAACATTTTTATACAATTCTTTTTTAAAAATTTATTTTTTGATTTTGTTTTTGTATAATTATTTAAGTTTTCCTGGGGGTAAATACCTAGAATTGAAATTGTTGGTTTTAGGTAAGGTGTCATTACCTTTAAAAAGAACTATCAAATGGATTTTTAATGATATCACATTATAGTTTTAATTTGCACTTCCCTGATGACTAAAGCTTTGTATATCTTTTCTAGTACTTACTGGCTATCTATATATCTTCTATTATGAAATGCTTGTTTTAATCTTACCCTTTTTTTCCTCATTTAAACTAAGTTGTTTGTATTATTATTGTATTATGAACATTCTTTACATATTGTGGACGCAAGTCCTTTGACAGACATATCTATTAGAGACATTTTCTCCCAATGTGTGATTTTCTTTTTTGTTTTCATAATAAAATCTTGAAAAGCAGACACTTTAAATTTTAATAAACTCCAATTTATCTTTTTTGCTTTTATGTCTCACACAATTCTTTGCATTACATATTAAAAATCTCTGTGTGCTTCAAATTAGTTTCCATGTTTCCCAACAGAAATTTTGTACTATTAGCTATATTGTTTAGGTTTATAATTTATTTTGAATAAACTTTAATTATGGTATAAACATCAAGGTGCATTTAAAATATACGATTATCCAATTATTTTATCATCATTTTTGAAAAAAGTCACCTTTTTCACATCAAATTACCCTGGAACATATGTCAAAAATTAACTAACAACTTTCAGTTACATTTCAGATCATTAGAGAGCAGGAAAAAGCACTGCTCCTATTCCTAAACAAGAAGACATATGGGAAGAGTTTAAATTTAACAACTTTTCTTGAATACATCAGATATCTGAGATTGCAGGGCAAAAAACTAGCCCAAAGTCTGGAGAGCTAGGTGGCTGCAGAGAGAAACAAGAACCCAAGCAGTTGCTTAACTGAGAAAGAGAATGCCAAACACCATATAAAATGATTGTAAAAAAGCTAAACAACATGCAAGATCAGATAGGTTATTTCAGCAGAGAGAGATAAACTATAGTAAAATTTAAATGCTGGATATAAAAAACACATACAATAAATGAAGAATGCCTTCAAAGGGATTATCAGTATACTTGATACCACTGAGGAAGGACTCAGTGACATTGAAAAGAGAGATAGAATATATACACACACTTTTATATATATTTGTAGAATATATACACACTTTTATATATATTTGTATCTGTGTATGCTTCAATACAGTATTTGTATTAGTGACCCAGAGATGATACAGAAGTACACAGAAAACATGGTTTGACTTTGTTGAAAAAAGACAGCTTAGTAACAATGGCCTTTCCTATATGCGCATGTCAGGAGGTAGCAGGAGAAAAGGAATGAGGTATAGGATTCTGAATTTTCAGATACTTCCTGTAAAAGGTTTACTTGTTATGAATATACATGTGGCAAATCACAGCTGATATCGGAATAGTTACTAAGTAAGGGGTACATAATTCTATTACAGTGCAGTTGACTTCCAATATACATACAAAACAAACATCTAAGTGGCATGCACACTCACATGGACACACAGAGAACTCAGAAAATATTCACATACATTCAACACTGTGCAGTTTATGCAATTTCTTTCTTATTTTTAAAAATCTTATTCTAGTGAATGTCTATGAACCAATATTGTTATATTTCATTAACTGTCTTAATATTACATATGAAATAGTTTTTATATAACATAAAGGCTATTATTTACCTTTCTCAAATTGATAAATTCTTCCCTTATTACAAACTCTGAGAGATATTAAACTTTGATGACTCACTGAAAGCTTTCACACATTCACAGCTCGATTATCAGATATTTAATGAGATATCATTTTTTGGGTAAAGGATTACCTATATATGTTGTAATGTTAAATATCTTCCCTTGATACTTACCTGACCAAGGAGGAAGAGTTGTGGGTAAAAACTATGGTCATTCAGGATGTTGTCAGGGGGTTTTCCTGCGTGATATTTCTGATACACTACACTGAGTTCACATGTCCACAGAAATCACATTCATAGGCTTTGTTAACTGAGGGTTGGTGAGTAAATATCAGTATTAAGTATACCCAAACTGTAGAAGCCCAGCAGAGAACAAGTTTATTTCATCACAGCAAAATGTCTGTGTACATGCAGAAGAAAATTTCATTCAACAGTCACTCTTTGGCCCTGTTTCTTTCTACTTTGTACTCTTTCATCTTCTGTGCATGAGCCCCTTTGGTTTTGCTGGTGATAATCTCCACTCCATTCTGACAAGGGACAGGAGAAAACATTAAGAATTTGAGAGGTGTATTTAGTAAGACCTGTCATTGACTTCTACATTTCACTATCCAGAGGTTAAAAATATGATCTCATTTGGATGACAGTGTAGTTAAGAAATTTAGACTAGGTGTGGCATGAGAAAAAAGGAAATGGTCATTGGTAAACAATTAATAGTCATTATATGTCATATAGTTATTACCCTGTGTTAGTCAAACTGAGGTGTGACTTACAGTAGGATTCCCCACATCCATTACCCTGATTTCTTGTCTGTTCTCATATACTGTGAGGTCTCTATGTATTTTCTGCTTTACTGAGAAAGCTGGCTTTTGGCTAAAGGTTATCTCACATTTATTACATTCTCAATTTTCTCACTGTTTGATTTCTCTGATGATGAATGAATTTTGCTTTCTCTGATGATGAATGAATTTTGATTGCTGGAACAAAGTTTTGAAATTTTCATTACATTCCCAGGGTTCTCCTGCAGTGTGAGTTTTCCAAGGATTGAATGCACAGAGTATTTCTTGTATTCATTATCTTTACAGAGTTTCTTTGCTGAATTGAATTCTCTGATCTACAATGAGGACTGCACTCAAGATGAGACTGCCTGTGTAAAATATATTCCAAGAATTTCGCTCTTGTGTAAGTCCTCTGATGTTTAGTGAAAGCTGGTATCTTGCAGAGGAACTTCCAAGTGTTCATTATATTCATAGGGGTTCTCTCCTACATGTTTTATTTTGTATTGCGAGACTTGATTTCCAGCTCAGAGCTTTTCCATATTCATTACATTTATATGTTTAGTTCTCTGTGTGGGCTTTCTGATGTTCTCTAAGGCTTGATTTCTGGCTGAAAGTTTTCCCACATTTATCACATTTATAGGGTTTCTCCCCAGTGTGAGTTCTCTGATGTACTCTGAGGTTTGACTTCTGGCTGAAAGCTTCTCCACAGTGATTACAATTATAGGGTTTCTCTCCTGTGTGAGTTCTCTGATGTTTTCTTAGGACTGACTTCTCACTGAAAGCTTTGGCACATTCACTACATTCATAGGGTTTCTCCCCTGTGTGAGTTCTCTGATGTCCTCTGAGATTTGATTTCTGCCTGAAAGTTTTTCCACACTCATCACATTTATAGGGTTTCTCCCCAGTGTGAGTTCTGTGATGTACTCTGAGGTTTGATTTCTGGCTAAAAGCTTCCCCACAATGATTACATGTATAGGGTTTCTCCCCTGTGTGAATTCTATGATGTCCTCTGAGTTGTGATTTCTGACCGAATGCTTTCCCACATTGATTACATTTATAGGGCTTCTCCCCTGTATGAGTTCTATGATGTTTTCTTAGACCTGACTTCAGTTTGAAAGCTTTCCCACATTCATCACATTTATATGGTCTTTCTCCTGTGTGAGTTCTCCGATGATTCCTTAGGCCTGACATATGGCTGAAAGATTTTCCACATTCATTACATTCAAAGGGTTTCTCTCCCGTGTGAGTTCTCTGATGTACTATGAGGATTGATTTATAGTTGAAAGATTTCCCACATTCATTACATTCAAAAGGTTTCTCTCCTGTGTGAATTCTCTGATGTATTCTTAGGCCTGACTTTGCACTGAAAGCTTTCTCACATCCATCACATTTATAGGGTTTTTCTCCTGTGTGAGTTCTCTGATGTTTTCTTAGGCGTGACTTCTCACTGAAAGCTTTCCCACATTCATGACATTCATAGGGTTTCTCCTCTGTGTGACTTTTCTGAGGCTGAATCAGGCATGAAGTCATAGTGCAGGATTTTCCACATTCATTACACTCATAGGGTTTCACTGTTATTTGAGTTCTCTTATGTACATTGAAAGTTGACTGGTAAGCCAATGATTCTGTACATGTGCTATAGTCAGAGGACTGGTCTATTGTGTGAATTCTCTGATGCACTTGGAGGGTTGAATTATGGCTGAAATTCTTTCCACATTCAAAGGGTTTCACCCCTATATGAATTTTTTGCTGTTCTCTAATGTGTAATTTTTGGCTGAAAGATTTCCCTTCTGTGTCAGTTCTTTGAGTGATCCTACTGAAATTATTTCTGTTTTTATCAATAGTATATTCATATTTATTAAACTCATAGTGACTCTTCTCCTCTGGATGATTGCTCTGAGAGATTATCAAGGTTGATTTATCATATTGGTTTTCCCCAAATTTACTGAATTTATAAGATTTCACTTTTGGGTGGGTATCCTTAGATGTAACAAGGGCAGTCTTTTCAAGAAAATCCTTTCCACATTCATTATATTCAAAAGTTTGCTGTAAAGTCTGAATTGTCTGATGCTGAATAACTTTTTCTTTATGTCCAAAGGCTTTCACACTTTTACTATAAACAAAAGATTTCTCTCCAGTATTAGTTCTGTGATCCTTAATACTGAGGAGCCAATTCTCACATACATTAAGCTCATAAGCCTTCTTTCTTGAATACTGACAGTGTGGGGTCAATGAGCTAAGAAGCAAGTAAGTAGACCCTGTAGTGTCAAATTTACAAGGCATTGTTTCTGCAGGGAAAATGTTTATGTCCAGAGTACACAGTTTTCTTGAAATTTCTTGCTCTGTAGTCAATGATTTGTTGACAAATAAAACTTGCCTCAAATGTTTGCCTTGGTTTTCTAGGCTCTCCTGTAAGAGTTCATCAGGTTGGGATTCTTCTAAAAGTGAGAAAATTAAAAATATTTAATGATATTTAACACACTTATTATGGAGTGAAATTTATATACATATCCCCCATTATGTATTTAACTCCTTGGTGTCTGGTTCAGTTTCCCAAAAATAAAGTAATTTCAAGTGTATATTCTCTCTTATTTTGTTGTTAAAAAACTTTTTCTAGTGGAAAGACAGAGAGGAATCTAGAAATGAAATTACATCTATATTTGGTATCTTAAAGTATAATTTTCAAAACCAGGTAGAGAAGAGGATATAAAGGAAAGGAACAATTAAAAAAGAAGAATATATTTGAGAGAGTTGAATCCTGGGAACAGATGAAACAAAGACTGAAATGAATTCAACAAGGATTTTGCACTAATTAGATAACAAAAAGTATCAATGGAGAATTGCTTTCAGTGGCTTTATTGAGATAGAGTTTACATTAGGGAAGAACACCAGAGACTACATTCACAAACACAGATTACATTGATAACCATTAGTCTATATGATTCCAACTGGAGCTCCATTTTTCCATTCTACACATCAACACTAAAATAAATTTATCATGGGGAATTCCCTGGCAGTCCAGTGATTAGGACTCAGCGATTTCACTGCCATGGGCCCAGGTTCAATCCCTGGTCAGGGAACTAAGATCCTGCAAGCCACATAGTGTGGCCAAAAAAAAATTATAATGGCACAAATTTTCTCATGTTGAAAGAAATAATCAGAAACAGAAACATAAATTTATTGGTGGAAGTGAAAAAACTGATGAGAGTTAAAGTAATTTTTCCACCTATATTGGAGTCACCTCTCTTTCCTGGTTCTGGTGCCTTGGTATTATATTAGGGTTGTTCAATAGTGAGTCCCTCTTAATCATCAAATCTTTTAACTTTCCTCTTTTCAATTTGTTTACTCATTTCCCCCAAACCAGTCGTGCCCTGTCCAATTCTTAATTCTATTTTCCATCTATTTCTCCACATATCTAGTTTTTATTCATTGTAAGAATCTTAAGGATCGTATGTTTCAAACTGGCCCTAGAAACCCTAAAAGTATCCTTTATATTTATTTACCATAAATTTCCTGTGCATATTTGATTGCTATTGTCCTCCTGATACCCACGCTCCATGCAAAAATGTCTGTGACTCACAATTTTTAAAGTAAATAACCATCACTGAAATCAGAAGGCATCATAAAACTGATGGCAAATCCATAGTTAAATGAGCAGCATCTTCTCTCTTGGCTGTACCTAAAATAATGGCTCACCATTTAATCAATAGCATCTTACATAATATAAAATATGTTTATGCAGCTTTGCTCACCTTTCCAAAATACAACCCTCACTGTGATATACTTTGCATCTCTCTGTAATATAAATTTAGTGGTCCATAAAAAGCTCCATGCATAGGAATTAGACAGTTCTTTTACTAATATAAGAGTTCAGATCCAGCAACACCTACATTAGATGATTCAAAAGTCCCAGAAATTTGACTTGGGCATTTACATTTGTGGATTGTGTTTTCTGAGTGAATCAGTATGAAATGCCTCTCTCCACCTGACTTTGGAATCAGCCTACAATGTTATTAAAAAATATTTATCATGTGACAAATACCCAGAAAGGAAGAGTGAAACAGAGACCATTCTTTTTGGGACATTATAATCCAGGTGAGGAAAGGAGCTCATTCAGTAATTATATGCTACCTGGCACAGAATCTCATTTTCTTTTGACACATCCATCAAATGGGCTGAGTTTACAAAAGTAAGAGAAAAAGTATAGGCTAAAGTATTCCAAGATTATATTATAGAAGTAGGAATCTGAGCCCAAACTTGAAATGAGTAATAGTGCTTTCTTCTCTTTTTCTAGTTGAGGTTAGCTATTTTATTTGCTTTTGTTCCAAGAACCACCTTTTGGCTTTATAACGTTTTATAACTATAATGTTTTATCTTTATTACATTTCTTGCTTTGCTTAGTTTTCTTTTAAAACTTTATTGCTTTTAAAAATAAGTATATGAGGCTAAAATTGTTTCCTCTAAGAACCATTTCATCTATAGTGCAAAGAGTCTAATAAACATGTTTTTCATTAAAAAGTAATTTCTGGATATTGTACAGTTTTAACTTACTCTTTTATAAAATAGGTTTTTAAAGGTATATATTCATTATTAATTTTAAGATAGAGGGATTTAAAATTTTCTCATATTGTTTGCAATTTATAGTGTTATTTGACAATAATATCTTTACTTTGTAGAATTTGCCTAAAATACTTTTACATTTTGTCAATGTTCCAAGGTCATTTAAAAGGAGGTTTATTCTTTGTTTTCAGAATACTTATGTAGTGTGTTTGCATAGCTTTGTTTTCAGAACATAATAGATTCATTTTATAAAATATGCTATTTATAATGTCTAGACCAGAGGTTGGTAAACTTTTTCTGTAAGAGGCCAGAGAGTAAATATTTTAGGCTTTGCTGGTTATTCACTCTCTATTGCAATAATTCAACTCTGCCTTGTAGTTTGAATATGTAAACAAATGGATATTGCTGTGTTCCAATAAATGTTTCTTTACCAAAACAAGCAGTAGGCAGGATTTGACCTGTGGGCCATAGTTTGCCAAGCACTATTCTAGAGTCCACAGGCTATGGAATGAAATCAGAGACGCATATTAAGGTTGACTATATCTAATGTGTTCCTATTTCTCCTTATAACTCTTGCAGTTTTTTGTTTTATGAATCCTGATGAATAACTTACTTGGTGTACTAATATTTTAAACTTTTATGTATCCTTTAAAAATTATCTTCTTTAGCATTATCAAAATGTCCTTTTTCTCACCTGTTTTTGACCTGAATTGAACTTTGAGATAAATAAACACTGAGTTGTTTTTATGTTTATAGTCTTAACAACTCATGACTGTATTTTCAAATTTTCTAAATTATTTTCTAGGTGTATCTCTGATACAGTATGATAGCATTTTCTCTTAATAGGTATATTAAAATCCATTTACATTGGTAGTTTATACGTCAGATATGTTTGTCTTACTCTATGTGTGTTTGCATAGCTTTTGTGCAGAAAATGTTTAACACAGCAGGCCTGAGACTGCTACCCTTAGAAAGGCCTGTTTACAAGATTAGCCCTTAGCTGGCATCTGGGAACTTAGATTTTGAGATGGTTCCCAAGATTCCCAGAACTGCTAAGAGGGACTCAATGAGCCTAAACTGTTTGTACAAACAATATATTTATGCTGAACACCTAGTTTCCATCTGAAAGCCTACAATTTTGATACATGCTAGACAGAGGGTGCTTACATGAGCAGCCCCCAGTGAAAACTCTGGGCACCTCATCTCAAATGAACTTTCCAGGTACATATTTCACATGTGTTGTCACACCTAGTTTTCTCTCAACTTTGCCCCATGCACCTTTTCTCTTTGTTGATTTTGATTTGTATGATTTCACTGTATAAATCTTAGTTATGAGTATGCCTATATGCTGAGTCCTCCAAGGTGAGTTAATGAACCTGATGATGATCCTGGGGACCCTTGATTTACAGCTTTATAAGAAACTTTTCTAGTAACAGATCTGTTTTTGCTCTGTCAAATGTAAACAATAAGGAAGGTTGCAGTTTGCTCTAGTTTTTATGCTTTCTAATTATACTATGCAATCATCTACTTATTTTGATTGTATATAGTAATTTATTATTATATAATGATAAAATTTATTTCTCTCTTCTGATCTGTTTACTCCCAATTTTAGTTGTTTTATTAACTTTTCTTTGTTTTTATCTTTTTATTGTTAAATATACAACCATTACTTAATTTTTCAGCTTCAAAGGGTACACTTAGCTCCCATTTTTTAAAGATGAGAATATCAACATACTTACATTACATTCCTTTCTTTAGTTGTCCCCCTTCTACTTTTTAATAGATCTATTATTTCTAATGTTTCAAATGTGAAGGCCTCTAATGGGAGAGTGCTGAAAAACATTTCAAACTGCTCACTTCTAATCTAGTTTTCTTGGATGCCTTCTGCCAGTATACAATAACTCACCTGGGGAACTTCTGTTTACAAATTCTTTCTCTAATAACCACGGATCTTCTCCTTGTTCCAACATGAAAATCAGTTCTGGTTTTGTAAAGCAGTACCCTGTAAAAGGGAAATACTTTAGCACTTGAGTTAGCTGCATAGGTTTTACTGTTTCTGAATGTGAAGAAAGGTATAGCTTCAGAAGTGGTACATTGAGGGTGCTTGCTAGAATTTTTTTGGGGGGGCAGAAATGACAGCAAAAAACATTTTCTTACACTCATAACGGATCCCACTTCTTAAACCCTTAAGTCACAAGCCTAAATAACATTAAGTTCTAAAATAGTCAATGTCTGTGCTTCAAATGAGATTTCGTAAGGACCAATTTCATACCTGACCATAATGGAGTAAAAGGAACTGATTTACCCTTCATATCAGACATCTTAAAAAAACCATACAAACTATATGGGATGGGTTTTAGACTTTGGAAAACAGGCAGTACAGACAGGGATACTTGAGAATAGAGAAACAAATGAGGTGAGCCCTGTGCTTATCACAGCTTATTGCTTGGAGAGTTTTCAACTCATAATGCAAAAAGAGATCACCAAAACAGAGCCTAGCTGATTCAGTAAGTTAAGGCAACAGAAGTGGATTTTAAGGAAGTCATGAAAACTAGGATTTGTAAAATAAAATACAAGAAAAGAAAGATACAGTGTATTTCTCTATCTGATATGCAGAAGGATCTCCTGAATACTTGGAAGTGTAAGGAAAACACCTGAGGTTGGGGGGAAGACCAGTGAAAAAAGAGTAGCCTGAAGTATTACCAAAGCACACAGAGAGGTAGGAACTTCTGTTTCTGTTAGCCAGGGTAGAAAAACTTCCTAATCCATGGCCAATTGGGTAGAATAACCAGAAGGGTATTTATTGACTTGGTAGAGGAGCCAAATTAGTCCAAGAGTAAAGTGAGCTCTGAATCCAATATAACAAAGCTTAAAGCAAACCTTGAAAGGATCAAATTAATTCCAAGTAATTTAACTACATCCCAGAAAAGGCCCCAAAAGATTTAAAATAATACAACAAAACTAGCACCTAACAATATAAAATCCACAACATTTAGCCTTCAATAAAAAATTACTAGGTATGAATAAAAGGGATATATGACTGTACTCAAGGAGAAAAATCAATCAGTAAGCCACAGAGTAAGAAATGACACATATAAAATTAATAATCAAGGCCATTAAAACAGTAAATATACTCCATGATGAGAATAGAAAGGGAATTTATTAAAAAAAGAAGTTCCCAACTGAAATTCTAAATATGAAAAATATCTGAAATGAGAAAACAAACCAACCAAACAACAAACAAAAAAACACTGGATAGGATTAATAATAGTATATATACCACATAAGGAAGACTAAATGACCTAAGGTAGATAGATAACTTTAAAGTATAGAAATAAAAACTATGAAAGAAGAAACCCCCAGTGAATAAAAGACTGGAAAATAATAAACAGAGTTATCTCTGTGACCTGTGGGATAAAGTTATGTAACATGTATAATTAGCATTTCAGAAGGAAAAATGGAGGATGGAAAAAATAAGGGGCAAAGGTTCAATTTTTGAAGAAGTGTATATACCGATGGATCCAAGAAGCTAAATGAATGCCAAGGAGAATAAACATGAAGAAAACCACACCAAGATACATTAAAATTAAATTGCTAAAACCAGTGATAAAGAGAAAATGTTCACTAGATAGTGAAAGACATAATATGTACAGAGAAAAGAAAAGAATGAATGTCTACTTCTTGTCAGAAATTATACAAGCCAGGAGACTATGAAGTGACAATTTTAAAGTACTGAAAGCAAAAAAGTCAACCTAGAATTTTATGCTTGGCAAATATGTCATTTTCAAACAAACAAAAATTGAAAGAATTTATCACCAACTGACATGTGTTACAGGAAAGTTAATTCTCTAAAAGAAATTCTTCAGACAGAAGAAAAATGCTATCAGGTGGAAATTTGGATTAATACATAGAAAAAAGAGCACCATAATCTGGAAACAAGAGGATAAAAATAAACTTGTCTCATTTTCAGAACTCTCTTAAAAAATAATAAATTGTGTTTTAAAGCAATAATGTACTGTAGGAAATGGGAACTAGCGAGAGTTGGGAATGTTAGGGATTTTAAAACTTATGTAGATCAGGCCTGCAGAGCTGCTGAGGAATTTGTCAATATTTACTATGAGACAATGGACAAAAGAAGATGGGCACTAACCAGGCTCTATCTGGACAAGGCCACTTTAATATGTAATGGAAATGTTACAGGACTGGAAGCCCTAATTTTTTTGAGATACTGCCTTCTAGTGAGTTCCAGGTCAATATGTTAGATTGCCAGCCAGTTCATGAGCAAGCTACTCAGGCCCAGACTACAGTTCTTGTTGTGACCAGTGGAACTGTGAAGTTTGATGGAAACGAACACTACTTCAACCAGAACTTCCTGCTGACTGCTTAGTCTTCTAACAATACCGTGTGGAAGACTGCAAGTGACTGCTTCCATTTTCAAGACTGGGCTAGTAGTCAAAGGGGGCAAAAGTCCATTCACTTTTGGTCCATTAGTTCCAGCAACAGAAATTTATGTGAATTAATTAATTTCATTGTAGAAGCACTAAAAACTAGTATGTGCTGAAACTAAATTTCTTTAATATTTTTTTTATTCCTAGCAGCACCTTTTCTAGCAGCTGCCAGTTTGAATTGTTGCCCTTAAGAGCTTTAATGCTAGTTTTCTACATGCCTTATATAAGTTTCACTAATGACATTCTTACAGTAATATTAAAGCTATGATCTCTGTACTAACATACTCACTGTGAGCCCGGCATATCGCAAAAATGAAATCCTTTTATTGTACTGTCTATGGGATATCAGCACAATGTAACCTCTCTGGGAGGATGTGGAAGTTTTTTTTTTAATTTAGTTAATTTTGTAGGACAACATGTACCTATTTTTGGTAAACAGTGGTAATGCAGTTTTAATATAAGGCTTTTTCAATCAGTTCAATGAACACATTACTAATTTAGGTTTACATAACTACTCTGACATACTAGAATCTCACATAGAGATGTTCAATAGTCTTTTTATGTTAAGAAATGCGGGTTCTTTAAATGTCGGCTTGTTTTCCTATGAAGTGAATTGATCTACTAGAGAGGTGTAAAATGTTCTGGATTGATACCTGAGTGCTGAATACGCTCAGTGGCTTAAAAGCAAACTTCTTAAAAACATTTTTCTTGGCAGCTCCAGGTCTGTAACTTTAGGTAGTGAATGGTAGGTAGTAGGACTAATAGCTCTAATGGGAGAATGTGGAGTGAGAACTGTAGAGATCAGAGGTTGGCCAAAAGTAAGGCAGGGTATCAAATGGTATACTTTTGGTACTTGTTTTCTACCTCCTAAAAATGTAGCCTAATTTTAGGATTTAAGCCATTAAGGTAATAAGTATCCTTACCAAATGGTCATGAATGTCACTTTTGTTCTAAGAATTATTTTTAAAGGTTTTTCCAATTCACCTCATGCTTATCGCCAATAAATGTCTCAATTTATTCAAGAACTTATGGGGGTAAAGTGTCAGCAATAAGCTTGATCCTGCAGCAGGGTCTGACGGGAAAGTTGGAAACAAAGCCATCACTCTCTCTTTGGGGCCCTTCTAAGTCTTCCAAATGAACTTCAGACCAAAAGTCTCGTATGTACTACCCACCCCCAAAGTGAGTGATTTGTTCCCTGTGTTTACACTGTCAACTGCACAATCTTTTTACTAAAGTTAAAATCATCTCATCATTTCTTCTTCCATATGGCATTGAGCAAATAAATCTGTTATAAAACATGTTTCTGTTATGTGGCTAACACTTTGTCTTTTTAGAGAAAATAAAGAACAGCAGATCTTCATAAGCCCACATACTTCAAAAGAACCAACTGATTGATTTTACATCTCAACATCTAAAGAAAAATAAATCTAGCTTTGTTTTCGGTTAAACTTTAAGTGTCTTTCCATTTCTGAATTTACTGTTTTCATGTTTTTACACTAGATGTGCCAGCTTTGTTTCTACAATGCAGCTCAAAGTTAATGTTTCTTGCCACTTAATTTGAAAATCAGTGATTCATTTACCCTTGTCCCAAACTACACATTACATTTCTGATATATTACCAAAATAGAATTAAGTAGGAGAAGGGGATGGAACTGATTTTAGACCACACCTTCTTGTAGTACTGACTAAAATGTACACGTTATATTCTACACAAAGTGAGTTTATTCTAATTTTAGATTGGCTTTTTAAAACCACAGCTTTAGCAGCAACAATCAGATTGCCAAACACTGCCCTTTCCTTTAAGGAGAACAGTCTCAGGTAAAAGCTGCATATAACTAGCAATAACGGAATTGAGTGGTTGTATACTGTTCATGAATTGAATGTTTTACGACTTGTATATGAATTGCTTTTTCCAAATTTGGAAAAATTTCAGCCATGTTTTAGAAAATTTTTTTAGCCTTTCCTTTTCTGACTCTAAAGACACAAATGTTAAGAGATTTTGTTGTAGACCCATAGTTCCCTGATGTTTTGTTCATCTGTATTCTATTTTGTTTTTCCTCTGTAATGACTGAGCCATTTCTATTGTTCCCTTATAAAGTTCAGTGATGTTTTTCCCTCTTTCCTCTCCATTCTGCTGTGCATATGCACTGAGGTGTTTTTTTTTTTTGTTTTAAATAAATGTTTTATTTTAGAATAGCTTTAAATTCACAGAAAAGTTGAAAAGAGAGAAAGGAGAATTCCTGTATAACCTGCACCCAATTTACCCTACTGTTAACATCTTACATTACTAGCAGATTTGTCATACCTATTAATATTGATACATTATTAAATAGAATCTATACTTTATTCAGATTTCCTTGTTTTTTTTTAACCTAATCATTTTTTTTTCCTGTTCCACAATTCCATCCAGGATACCACATTATATTTAGTTATCATGCCTCTTTAGCCTCCTCTAGACTGTAAGTGATAATCTTTTTTGGTAATCTTGACAGTTTAGAAGACACTGTAAAAAGGTCCTTCAGTTTGGGTTTGTCTGATCTTTTTCTCACAGTTAAAAATGGGGTTGTATTTTTGGGAGAAAGACCACAGTGGTAAAATGACTGTCATTCTTACCCCACCTTATCAAGGGTACATGCTATCAATATGACTTATCCTTGATGAGAACCTGGTTGAGGTAGTGTGTGCCAGGATTCTCCAATGTAAAGTTACTCCCCACCCCCACCCCTACCCCCATGGTTTTTGTACTCTTCATTTTTTTTAATTTTTAATTTTTAAATTTTTGGCCGTGCGCCATGCAGGATCTTAGTTCCCCGACCAGGGACTGAACTCATGTCCCCTGCAGTGGAATTGCGGAGTCTTAACGACTGGATCGCCAGGTAAGTCCCCATATTGTACTCTTTAGAAGGAAGTCACTAGACACAGCCCACTAAACGGGTGGGGAATTTTGCTCCACCTCCTTGAATGTGCAGCAATTACATAAATTATTAGTAATTCTGTGACAGAGATGTTTCTGTTCTCTCCCATTTATTTATTTATTTAATCACATATCAGTATGGACTCATAAGTAATTTATACTTTGTGTTATAAACCAACACTATATTATTTTACTGCTCAAATTGTTGCAGCTTTGGCTATTGGGAGCTCTTTCAGTTTGGCTCCTATGTTCTTTGACATACCCCCATCATTCTGTTTTTGAGTATTTTCTTAAGTTCCTACATACTTATCTTCTATGTTCCATGCCCCCAGAACCAGCCACTTCTCCATAGTTGCTTCCTTTTATTGGAGAATTACACTAGAAATTACTTATAGATCTATTTCATTTTCTATTTCTTTATAATTTTGTTTTGGAAAACAATGGGTTTCTAGGAACCTGACCATTTCATCTATGTTGTCCAATCTGCTGGCATATAATTACTCATAGTATTTCCATAATTATTTTATTTCTGTGGAATTGGTAATACTGCCTTACTTTCATTTCTGATTTTAGTTAATTTGAGCCTCTTTTTTTCTTATTCAATCTAGCTAAGGTTTGTGCATTTCATTACCTTGTCAAAGAATCAACTTTTGGTTTCATTGATTTTCTCTACTGTTTTTCTATTATTTATCTCTTTTCTAATCTATATTATCTTCTTCCTTCTGCTGGCTTTAGGTTTAATTTGCTCTTCTGTCTCTCAGTTCCTTAAGGTGTAAAGTTAGGTTATAGATTTGGGATCTCTTTTTCTTGTTCCGTATATGTGTTTACAGCTACAAATTCCCACCTTAAGTGTTACTTTCACCATATCCCATGAGTTTTGGTATACTGTGTTAACATTTTTACTCTCTCAAGGTATTTTCTAATTTCCCATATGATTTCTTCTTTGACTCATTGGTTTTTAAGAGCATCTTATTTTCTATATATTTATGACATTTCATTTTCTATTAATGATTTCTTGGTTTCATTAATTTTGATTGGAACAGATACTACATATGATTTCAATCTTTTTTTTTTTTTTTTGCGGTATGTGGGCCTCTCACTATTGTGGCCTCTCCCGTTGCAGAGCACAGGCTCTGGACGCGCAGGCTCAGCGGCCATGGCTCACGGGCCCAGCCGCTCCGCGGCATGTGAGATCTTCCCGGACCGGGGCACGAACCCGTGTCCCCTGCATCGGCAGGCGGACTCTCAACCACTGCGCCACCAGGGAAGTCCGATTTCCATCTTTTAAAATGTGTTAAAACTTGTTTTGCGGTCTATTCTAGAGAATGATTCATGTGCACATAAGAAAAAAATGTGTAGTCTACTGAACTTGGGTGGAGGCTTCTATATATCTGTTAGGTTCAGTTGGTTTATGACGTTGCTCAAGTCCTTTACTTAATTTTCATCTGGTTGTTTATTCCACCATTGAAAGTGGAATATTGAAGTGCTTACTACTGTAGAATTGTATGCTTTTCTCTTCGATTCTGTCAATGTTTGCTTCATATATTTTGAGACTCTGATGTTTGGTACATATATGCTTATACATTCTTTTTGGTGGATTGACCCTTTTACCAATATATAATGTCCTTTTCTGTCTCTTGTAACCATTTCTGACTTAAAGTCTACTTTGTCTGATAATAGTATAGCCTCCCTTACTGTCTTTTGGTTACTATTTGCATAGAATAACTTTTCCCATCTTTCATTTTCAACCTAAATGTGTTTTTAGATCTAAATTAAGTCTCTTATAAGACAGAATAGAGTTGGATCAATTTTTTAAAAATTCATTCTGGCAATCTCTATCTTTTGATAGAATTAATCCATTTACACTTAAAGTACTTATGACAAGGAATGACTTACTTCATCTACTTGGCTACTGGCTTCTGTTATGTATTATAGTTTTTTTGGCCTCATTTCCTCCATTACTGGCACCATTTGTGTTTAGTTGATTTTTTCGTCCTGATATATTTTGATTTCCATCTCATTTCTGTTTATATATATTCTGTAGATTTTTTTTATCATGGTGGTTATATATATAGCTATAACAATTTAATTTAAATTGATGTCAATTTAATTTCAATCATAAAAAAACTCTAGCGCTCTATCCTCTACCTTTATGTTACTGATCTCTCAAATTAAACCTGTATACATTGTGAGCCCAATAACAGATTTATAATTATTTTTATGTATTTGTTAAATTTTGAAGAAAAAAATGTGTTGCTATATACCAAAGTTAAAATAATACTGGCTTATATATTAGTCCATGCCTTTGCCTTTACTGGAGATGCTAGATGCTAGTCACCATCTAGTATCCTTTCATTTCAAAGAAATGAAATGAACTCCCTTTAACATTTCTTATAGGGCAGCTCCGGTAGTAATGAACTATCTCTGACTTTGTTTATCTTAGAATTTCTTAATTTTCCCCTCAATTTTAAAGGACCATCTAATGGATATAGAATTCTCATTTGACATTTCATTTCTTTCAGCACTTTACATATATTATCCCACTGCCTTCTGGTCTCCAAAGTTTCTGGGGAGAAATAGGGTGATAATTGTATTCAGGGTCCCTTGTAAGTGATGAGTCACTTCTCTCATTGCTTTCAAGATTTTCTGTATGTACTGTGACAGAGTATGTGCCTCAGTTTTGGTCTTTTGGGGCTTACACTTGCAGTTCATTGAGCTTGTTGGATTTGTAGATTCATGTATTTCATCAAGTTTGGAGTTTTTAGCCATAAGTTTTTCAAATAACTTTCTGTTCCTTTTTCTCTCTTCTCTTTTGGGACTCATATTATGTATTCATTGTCCCTCTTGAAGGTATCCCACAAATCTTTTGGTCTGTTCACTTTTCCTCATTCTTTTTCCTTTGTGATTCTCAGATTAGGTAATTTTGACTATCCTATCTTCTAGTTCTTTTTTCTGTCTTTTTGTCTCTTGTTGAAGTCCTATAGTGAATTTTTCATTTCAGACATTATACTTCTCAACTGCAAAATTTGTTTGGTTCCTTTTAATGTTTCCATCTTTTTGTTGTTCTAGTTTTATATTGTTTTCTTGATGTCCTTTAGTTCTTTTCCATGTTTTCTCTTAGCTCTCTGGTCATATATATGTATTTTTTTGCGGTACGCAGGCCTCTCACTGTTGTGGCCTCTCCTGTCGTGGAGCACAGGCTCTGGACGTGCAGGCCCAGCAGCCACGGCCCACGGGCCCAGCTGCTCCGCGGCACGTGGGATCCTCCCGGACTGGGGCACGAACCCGCACCCCCTGCATTGGCAGGCGGACTCTCAACCACTGTGCCACCAGGGAAGCCCTCTTTGGTCATATTTAAGACAGTTATCTTAAACTGTTTGTCCAGCAAGTTTAATGTCTGGGTCCCTCAAGGGTGGTTTTGCCTGTCAAAGAATTTTGTTCCCTTCAGTGAGCCATGTTTTCCTGTTTCTTTGTATACCTTGTGATATTCTGTTGAAAATTGGGCATTAGATTATTATAATGTGGCAATTCTGGAAATCAGATTCTCCTCTTCCCCAGGGTTTGCTGATTTTATTTTTTTAACTGTTGGGTGCTGTAGTAGTTATCTGTCCTGAGACTTTTCCAACCTATTTTTTTGTAAAGTCAATTGCTTGTAGTGTGTGATCACTGAACTCTCCATTCCTTTAGTTCATGCTCAACTAATATTTTGACAGATTTCCTTGTTAGGAGCTAAAACAAAACTGCCAAAAACAAACAACACAAAACTGAGAACCACCTCTCCCTGTCTTTGCAAACTGGATCTATTTTGTGGCACTCCTTAACCACTTACCTAGGTTTGCTTTATGCAAAATATATGCCTGAGGGGGAAGCTTAAGGTCTTCTCGAGTCTTTTCTGCCACTTTTCCTGCCTGTACTCTGTATTATGTGAAATAGATGAACACCTTGCATCAGTTCTTTAGGTATACCCCCCTGACAGGCCAGAACAGACATATACGATAATTTGCAAATAAGGTATGTTCTGCTCCCTCTGGTTTGAGGGAGGACCTGGGAACTGTGAAGCCACCCGCTCAAGACCAAGACCACCATTGCACTGGACAGTGTGAAGGGCAAGAATTAGTAAAAACACTAAAAAATTTTCTACCATTTTGTAGATGACTTTTTCTTGATTGTGTATTTGTTTAGTTGCTGTAAACCTTCATTTTTCAGAGTTCTGACAAAATTGTTTAAAAAATTGTTTCTGGGCTTCCCTGGTGGCGCAGTGGTTGAGAGTCCGCCTGCCGATGCAGGGGACGCGGGTTCGTGCCCCGGTCCGGGAGGATCCCACATGCCGCGGAGCGGCTGGGCCCGTGAGCCATGGCCACTGAGCCTGCGCGTCCGGAGCCTGTGCTCCGCAACGGGAGAGGCCGCAACAGTGAGAGGCCCGCGCCCCACAAAAAAAAAAAAAAAAAAAAAATTGTTTCTATGGGGGAATGAAAGCTTGGAGTTTTCTAGTTCACCATTTTGCTGACATCATTCTCTCTTACTATTAAATTTTAAGGGCTCTTTGGATAATTCTGGGTACAAGTCCTGAGTACAAGTGTTTGATTAGCAAATTTTCTTCCAGTCTGTGGCTTATGTTTTCATTCTCTTAACAGTGTCTTTTAGAGCACAATTTTAAAATTATAATGAAATCCAACATATCAATTTTTTTACTTTCATAAATCTTCTTTTGGTGTTGTATGTAAAAAGATATCAAGAACCCCAGCTCACAGATTTTTTCCTCTGTTTTTGGCTTCTAGATGCTTTTGTTCTGCATTTTACATTTATGTCTATGATCCATTTTAAGTTTATTTTTGGGTAAGATATGAGGCCTGAATTTGAGGTTGTTGTTTTTTTATAACATATGGACATTCAATTGTTCTGGTACTATTTGATGAAAGGCTATCCATTCTCCATTAAATTGCCTTTGCACTTTTTGTCAAAATTCACTTGATTTTATGTGTGTGTATCTATTTGAGCTCTTCATTCTGTTCCACTGAATAACAAGAGTATTCTTTCACCAATATCACATACCTTGAAATTGGGAAATGTCATTCTAACTTTGTTCTTTTTCAGATTTATTTTGGCTATTGTTGATCCCTTGATTTTCCATATAAATCTTAGAATCAGTTTATTGATAAAAACTTCCTGGAATCATGATTGAGACTGCCTTGAATCTATAGATCAAGTTTGAGAAAACTGGTATCTTAAGTTGTCCAATCCATAAATACAAAACAGCTCTCCATTATTTAGATGTTCTTTGATTTCTTTCATCAGTGTCTTGTAGTTTTCTGCAAACACATCCTATATTTTGTCAATTTATCCTTAAGTACTTCCTCTTGTTTTCAGTGCAATTTTATTGTTTTTGTTTTTAAACAAGTTTCAATTGTTCATTTCTAATATACAGGAGAGCAATAACTTTTGCAAAAAGGCCATGGATCCTGTAAAATTGCTACATTCGCTTATTATTTCCAGGAATGTTTTGGTATATCTTAGGGAGGTTTCTATATAGAAAATGTCAGGTGTCAATAAAGACAGTTTTATTTCTTCCTTTTCAATCTGTATACTTTCCTCCCCCTTTTCTTACCTTACTGTACTATAGTCAGGAGTTCTAGTAAGAGTGGTGAGAAATTAACCCCTGCCTTATTCCCTAACTCAGAGGGCAGGTGTTCTGACTCCCACAACAAGTATGTTGCTAGCGTCAGATCCTTCATACATACCCTTTCTTAGGTCATACTCTCATATTGCTCATGTTTTGAGAGTGGTTCTTTTTTTCCCCATTATTGGTGTCTTAGTATGTTCAGGTTGCTATATCAAGATTGCCATAGACTGGGTGGTCTATAAACAACAAACACTTATTTCTCATAGTTCTGGAGGCTGGGAACTCCAAGTTCAAGGTGTCAGTAGATTCACTATGTGATGTGGGCCCATTTCCTCACTCACAGATGGCTGTCTTCCTGAGGTATCCATATGATAGAAAGGGTGAGTGAGCTCTCTGGGGTTCTTTTTATAAAGGCACTAGTCCCATTCATGACGGCTCTGCCCTCATGACCAAATAACCTCCCAGAGGCCCCACCTCCAAATACCATCACTTTGGAGGTTAGGATTTCAACATGCTTTTGGGGGGATACAAACATACAAATGCATTGTAAATTTAGTAAAATAAAAAAAAATATCCCATTGATATGATCGTACAGTATTTCTTACTGTCTTTTACTGTAACTCTTATTTATTGGTTTATAAACATAGAACCAGTCTTGCATTTCTGGAATGAAACCCATTTGGATATATCACCCATTTATATATTGTTGGATTTGGTTTCCTAATATTTATGAAAGATTTTTAGATCTAAGTTCATGAGAAATATTAGTCTATAGTTTTCTTTTAGTTTTCTCATTGCATATTAGAATTCTAGGCTCATGAAATGGTGGGGAATTGTTCCCTGCTCTTTACCTTCCTTGAAGAGTTTGTATAGAATTGGTGTTATTTCTTAAAAGTTTGGTAGAATGCACTGGTGAAATCATCTAGGTCTGGTGTTTTCTTTTTTAGATGGTTTTAAACTCTAAGTTAAATTTCTTTTATAGATATAGAACTACTCAGGTTAGTTATTTTGTCACAAGTACATTTGGAAGTTTGTGTTTCAAGGAATTGGTCTATTTTGTCCAAATAGTCAACTTTATGGGCACAGAACTGTTTGTAGTATTACACTTTTAGTGACTAAGGGATCAGCAGTGCTGACTTCTCTTTCATAACTGGTATTGGTAACTTGTGTCTTTTCTCTGTTAGCCTAGGTAGAGATTAATCAATTTATTGATTTTTCAAAGAACTTATCTTGTTTTAATTTTCTCCATTCTTTTCCTATTTTCAATTTCACTGATTTATGCTCTAATTGTTATTGTTTCCTTTTTCTGCTTGCTTTAAGTTTAATTTCCTTTTTTTAGTTTCCTAAGGTGGATACTTTGGTTACTGATTTTACATCTTCTTTCCTATTATGTGCACTTAGTGCTATAAACTAACTTCTGAGTATTGCTTTAGTTGCAACTCATTTCATTTTAAATGAAAAATTATTTTTCATTTAAAAAAATTCTGAAAATTTCTCTTGTGATTTCTTATTTGATCCATGCATCATTTAGAAACGTGTTGGCTAATTTCCAAATATTTTGGAGTACTCCAGCTATCTTTCTGTACGTGATTTCTTATCTACTTCTGGTATAGTCTGAGAACATATTTTTAATTTCTATACTTTTAACTTTGTTAAAGTGTGCTTTTTGATCTAGAATCATTCTATTTTGGTTAACATTTCATGTATACTTGTGAATTAAGTGTATTCTCTTGTAGTTGGAATAGTCTGTGTGTGTGTGTGTGTGTGTGTGTATGTATCAGTAGATCCAAATTGGTTGATACTGCTGTTCAGGTCATCTATATCCTTACTAATTTTATGCCTTCTTGATCTACCAATACTGACAGAGCAGAGTTTAAGGCTCCAACTCTAATAGTGAATTTGCCTATTTCTCTTTCCAGTTCTATCAGATTTTCCCCCCTGTATTTTGAATTTGTTGTCAGGTACATAAATGTTTAGGACTGTTATGTCTTCTTTAGAGAATTGACCTCAGTATGCAATGTTTCTCTATCTTTGGTAACCTTCCATGTTTTGAAGTATACTTTGTCTGAAATTAGTATACTTACTTCAATTTTCTTTTGGTTGGTGTTAGCATGGCATATTTTTCTATTTCTCTTTACTTTTAAGCTATCTGAGTCTTTGTGTTTAGATTACCCTCTTGTAGCCATTCATTTTATATGAATCCATTTTATTTCTCCTCTTAGTGTATCATTTACACTTCTTTTAAAATCTTTTTAGTGGTTGCCTAGTGTTTACAGTATACATTTTAAAGTAATCTACATCCACCTTACAATAACACTATAACAATGCCACTTCACATGTAGTGCATGCACCTTATAACAGTGTATTCCCTATGGTCTTTGCCATCCCTTGTGCTACTGCTGTCATTAACTTATCCATATGCTATAATCACCTAATACCTTGTTACTGTTGTTTTCAATTGCATCCTGAACATTCTAAGCATTGTTATGTGACTGGATCTTCTTTATCTTCTGTTATAGCAGGCTTCCTCTGACACTGTGGCAGCTGGAGAGGGAAATACTGTTTCTCACTGCCACGTGAGTTTTGAAGCCTAGGTTCTCCACTTGGCCTCTCTGGACACCATGGGGTAGGGACTGGACCCACTTTTTGCTGCTAGTCAGTGCTGAAAGTCTTGGTTCCCCATCAGGCCTTCTCTGCCATCACCCTATTAGAAAGGTGGAGTGGTACCTTGTTACAGCAGAATGGGGGACGTCAGTCTTTACTAATGGAGGTGGGCTTCACTTTTTTCCATGGTGTTTTAGCCGAGGTAGGGCAGTTTTCTAATATTTTCTGTCTTTCTATGCTGCTCCTTTCCTTTTCCCTGTCTAGAGGAAACAGCCTTTACTTGGGCTTTTTTTGCCTGTGCCCATTGGTGTTTCTGGGTTGCTTGTTTTATACAGCACCCAAGCTCAAATATGTTAGACAAAAATAAAACTGAGGAAACTGTTTTTTCTTGGGTTCTGAGATTACTAGCCAGTCTGTGTCCTTCTCTCCACTGTCCAAAGTCTTATGTTTGTTTTATATATAATGTCTAGGGTTTTAGTTGTATTTAAGGGGAGGAACAGGGTATGTCTAATCAATCATATCTGAAACTATCAGTCCCCAGAATTTTAATACTTTAAAACTGCTTTTAAATTTTTGTGTGACTTTTAAATATGTAAAATATTTATGTAGTTCAAAAATCCACACTGTATAAAAAGATATATTCAGAGGCTCATATCCATTCCTGTCCCCTCCATTCATTCCCTTCCTTCCCATTTTTATTACTTTCTGATTTTCTTCCAGTATTTCATTTTTGCAAATATAAGCAATTACATATATTCCTGTTTTTCTTACTCAAAAGATAACTTTTAATACACACTGTTCTGCTTCTCTCTTTTTGACTTAATATATACTGAATATTACTCCTTACCTGTTTAAAAACTCTTCCTATACTATGGTTGCTTAACATTCATTTGTGGGTAGATGTAACCCAAGTTTAAGTCAACTAGTCAATGATGAACATTTGTGTTGTTGATGTTTTATCAACTATGCTATGATGAATGACCTGTGTATGTTATCATATTATATCTGTGCAGGTATAGCTTTAAGATAGATTCCTGGGGATGAGATTGCTGGGTAAAATCTAATACCTCTGGAATTTTTTTAGTGCCAAAAATGTACACTTATTAAAGGCAGATCTGATTGTGTTACTATTTTATTTAAAACCTTTAATGGCTACTCATTGCTTAAAAACTTCAGAATATGGCATCATTATATTCTCTTGGTCCTCTTCCACATCTTATACCATATGTCTATATCTATTTTTATATAAAAATTTATTTATTTTTGGCTGTGTTGGGTCTTTGTTGCTGCTTGCGGGCTTTCTCTAGTTGTGGTGAGCAGGGGCTACTCTTTGTTGTGGTGTGCAGGCTTCTCATTTCAGTGGCTTCTCTTGTTGCAGAGCACAGGCCCTAGGCGTGCGGGCTTCAGTAGTTGTGGATCACGAGCTCTAGAGGGCAGTCTCAGTAGTTGTGGTGCATGGGCTTAGTTGCTCCATGGCATGTGGGATCTTCCCGGACCAGGGCTCAAACCCGTGTCCCCTGCATTGGCAGGCGGATTCTTAACCACTGCGCCACCAGGGAAGCCCCCATATGTCTTCTTGCTTTCTTCATTCCAGCCTCACTAATCTATTTTTAGGACCCTGTGCTCACTATCTTCTCTTCTACCAAGAATCTTGATGCCTGTTCTCTGCTTGGAATACTTACATTTTTTATTTCACTTCTTCCTACACTTTCCTTAGAGCTTTCCTCAAGCATCACTTTATCGTAACATTTCTTTTTGAGTTTGAAAAACTTTATAAAATAGTAAATAGTCCAGTGAACACCTCTCCTGATATATCCTTCATCCAGTATCAACAAATATCACACCTTTTTATTTATTTTTATTTTTTTAGTTTTAGGCTGTGCTGTGCAGCATGCAGGATCCTAGTTCCCCAACCAGATATCTAACCCATGCCCCCTGCATTGGAGGCATGGAGTCTTAACCACTGGATTGCCAGGGAAGTTTCATATCACACCTTTTTTATGGAAAGATTTCACTGCACTCCCTAAAGTCAAGCACCGCTATTAGAGAAACTGCATTTCATATTTTTGCTTCCTGATGCCTATCAAATTTACAAAGTTACATTTGGTTATATAATTTAAGTTTCCCTCTCAAAATGTTGAGCTCCCTGAAAGCAGAGATGGACTGCATTTTGTTCACAATTACTTTTCTAGTGCTGAAGGAGAAATCTATAGCACTAAATGATTACATTAGAAAACAGGAAACGTCCAAAACAGTCTCACATTAAGAAACTACAAAAGAGCACAACAAACCCAACTTAAGCAGAAGGAAAAAATAAAATGCAGAAATCAATGAAGTTAAAAACAGAAAAATGACAGAGAAAAATCAATGATAGAAGAAGTTGGTTGAAAAGAGCGATGAAACTGACAAATTTTATTTGAGAGAGAACAAATTATCAATACGATGAATAAAACAGGAATATAAATACAGATCTTACAGACATTAAAATGAAAACAAGAGAGTAGTATGAGCAACTCTGCACTTATAAATCTGACAAGTTAAATAAAATGGGCTAATTGCTAGAAAGAAAAGCAAAAATACCATAGTTCGTCCAATAGAGACAATTTAAAGAGTCTTATAACTATTAAGGAAACTGAATTTGTAAGTTAAAGCATCCAGAAAGGATATCTCCAGGCCCAGGTGCTTTTGCTAGAGAATTCTACCAAACATTCAAAGAAGAATAAACAAAACTACACAATCTCTTCCAGAAAATACAACAGGAGGAAACATTTTCCAACTAATTTAATGAGGCCGGCATTATCCTGATATAAATCCTAGACAAAAACAGTATAGAACTGTAGACCAATGTTTCTCATGAATAAAAATGAAAAACTACTTTAAAAATATTAGCAGATATAATTGAGCAATAAATAAAAAGAATTATATGACATGACCAAGTAAGGTTTATTCCAAGTATGCAAGGCTGGTTTACTATTTGAAAATCAGCCAGTGTAGTCTACCATGTTAATGGCGTAAATGAGAAAATCCACATAATCACAGTAGATACAACAAAAGTATTTGACAAAATTCAATACCCATTCATGAAAAATACTCTCTTAAAACTAGGAATAGAGGAAACCTTCCTCAAGTTGATAAAGAATATCTGTAGAAAATCTGCTAACATCACTTGGTGAAAGACAGAATGCTTTTCCTCTGAGGTTGGAAACAAGGCAAATGTGTCTGCTCTCATCACTCCTAAGAAAGTTCATCAAGGTCTCAGCATAAAAGAACAACATATAAAAATGTTTCTATAAACTAGCAAATGATAAGGAGACAGAAATTTAAAATACAGTAACATTTACAATTACTCAAAATAAAATATTGGGGTATAAATCTAACAAAACGTGTATAGGACTTTTATGCTGAACACTAAAAAACACAGATGAAAAAAATCAAAGATATAAATAAATATATTAGGAACTTTGAATGGCAACACAGCAAAGATGGTAGCTTACAAAATTGATAATTTATATATTTTTAATATAATTTGTATCAAAAACCAAGCAAGCATTTAAAAAACGTAATGACATTATTCCAAAATTTATATGTGAAGGCAAAGTAACTAGAATAGCCAAAACAATACTGAAAAATAAGTATAACATGGGAAGCAGTACTCTACCTGATTTAGAGAACCCAGAAAAAGATCCACCCAAGGACACCAAAACGATTTTTTGACAAAGTTGAAAAAGAAACTCAATGAAAGAAAGATAATGGTACATGAACAAATGGATAGGTTAATAAATGATTTCAACTTAGGGACTTCCCTGGTGGTCTAGTGGCTAAGACTCCACGCTCCCAATGCAGGGGGCCTGGGTTCGATCCCTGCTCAGGGAACTAGATCCCACATGCCGCAACTAAGAGTTCGCATGTATATAAAAATCACAGGATCATCTCAATAGATGCTGAAAAAGAATCTGGCAAAATACCACATCTTGTCATAATAACAACCCTTGGCAGATTGGGTAAAGAAGGAACATACCTCAGCATAATAAAGGCCATATACAACAAACTGAAAAGCTTTTTGTCTAATATCAGGAGCAATATAAGGATGCCCACTCTCACCACTATTATTCAATATAGTATTGGAAGTTCTAGCTACAGCAATTAAGCAAGACAAAGAAAATAAAGGCATCCAAATCAGGAAGGAAGAAGCAAATCTTTCGCTATTTGCAGATGATATAATTCTACATTTAGAAAATCTCGAAGACTCAACCAAAAAACTGTTGGAACTAATCAACAATTTCAGTAAAGTTTCAGTGTACAAAATCAACATACATAAATCAGTTGTATTTCTCTACACTAAGAATGAATGAAACATCTGAAAAAAGAAATAAAACTATTCTATTCACCATAGCACCAAAAACAATAAAACACGTAGGAATAAATTTAACCAAAGGAAGTAAAAAATCTCTACAATGAAAACTACGAGATTTTTTTGACAGAAATCGAAGAAGACACAAACAAATGGATCTGAGTTCATGGATCATAAGAGAACAGACTTGTGGTTGCCAAGGGGGAGGAGAGGACAGGGAGGGATGGACTGGGAGTTTGGGATTAGTAGAAGCAAACTATTATATATAGAATGTATAAACAACAAGGTCCTACTGTATAGCACCGGGAATCAATATCCCTATGATAAATTATAATGGAAAAGAATATGAAAAAGACTTGATTTAGAGAACCCAGAAAAAGATCCACCCAAGGACACCAAAACGATTTTTTGACAAAGTTGAAAAAGAAACTCAATGAAAGAAAGATAATGGTACATGAACAAATGGATAGGTTAATAAATGATTTCAACTTAGGGACTTCCCTGGTGGTCTAGTGGCTAAGACTCCACGCTCCCAATGCAGGGGGCCTGGGTTCGATCCCTGCTCAGGGAACTAGATCCCACATGCCGCAACTAAGAGTTCGCATGCCGCAACTAAAGATCCCATATGCTGCAACAAAGATCCCACACACGGCAATGAAGATACCCAGTGCAGCCAAATAAATAAATATTTTAAAAAATGATCTCCACTTAAACTTCACTCCATATAAAAAATTAACTCAAAATGTACCACAGATTTAAATATAATGTAAAATGATGTAATTTTTACAATTTGGAGAAAACCACTGGACCAAGGACTTAGTGAAGTGTTCTTAGGTACACACGCACATACAAAATCCAGATAAATTGGACTTTGTCAAAATTTAAAATTTAGGCTCTGCAGAAGACCTTATGAAGAGGATGAAAAAACAAGTTACCCCTTTGCAGCCTTTACCACCAAGTACCCCAAGAGATCTCACTGTTGCAACAGACACTTGCAAGTTTTTTCACTGAGAACACCTACGGTCTTTGCTTATGGTTATCTTAGCTGATGGGGCTGCCTGGAGCCCATGCTGCTACAATGCTCTAGAGCAGGAGATTCTATTGTGCTCCCTTTGGGGCTGGAGCCACTACAATCTCCCACCCCTCCCTGGCAACACCATGCACATGCTTGAGCTCTGGACTCTAGTGTTGCCACTGTGTATGCCTGTACTCTGACACCAAAAGGGATCCCCTTTGCTGAGACATCCCTCTGCAAGAAAAAAGGAGAGCAAGAGGAATCAAGCAAACTTTGCCAGCAAGAACCCTAGCAGTCCTTGCCCTTGCTGCAGATAACTGCAGCATTTACTGTCAAAGACCCCCATAGTCTTTGCGAATGCTGACCTCAGTTGATAGAGCTGCCTGAAGTCCACAACTGGCACCCAACCCAGCTGCCCCCTTCATATCATCCACAGGTGAAGGTCTTTCCCTACTGAATCTAGTCTGTAAAGTCTGGAAGAGGTAACTATTCCTTCACCAGCAAAAACATCAATGCAAAGTTACAAGGAACGTGAGAAATAAAGGAAACATGACACCACCAAAGGAAAACAATGTATTTCCAGTAGCAAACTCCAAAGATATGGAAATCTACAAAATGTCTGACAAAGAATTAAAAATGTTTTAAAGAAGATCAGCAAGCTAGAAGAGAACACAGATAGACAACTCAATGAAATCAGGAAAACATTACATGAACAAAATGAGAAGTTAAACAAAGATATAGAAATCATAAAAAAATAAAAAAGTGTATTTAAAGAAATTATGGCTTCAATATCCCTATGATAAATTATAATGGAAAAGAATATGAAAAAGACTGTATATATATGTATAACTGAACCACTTTGCTGTACAGCAGAAATTAACACAACATTGTAAATCACCTATACTTCAATAAAATAAATTTTAAAAAAGAATATTGTTAAAATGTCCATACCACCCAAAGCCATCTACAGATTCAATGCAATCCCCATCATAATGCCAAAGGCATTCTTCCCAGAAATAGAAAAAACTCCTAAAATCTGTATTGACTGGCAAACGGCCCTGAATAGCCATAGCAATCTTGAGGAAAAAGAACAAAGCTGGAGGTATCACACTTCCTGATTTCAAACTATACTAAAAAGCTACGGTAGTAAAGACAGTATGGTACTGGCACAAAAACTGACAGGCCAATGGAACAGAATAGAGATTCCAGAATTAAACCCCTGCTTATATGGTCAACTAATATTTGACAAGGTAGCCAAGACCACCCAATGGGAAAAAGATAGTCTCTTCAATAAATGGTGCTAGGAAAACTGGAGAAACACATGCAAAGCAATAAAACTGAAGCCCTGACTTACACCGCTCACAAAAATTAACTTGAAATGGATCAAACATTTAAACATGAGACCTGATACTATAATACTCCTAAAAGAAAACACAAGGAAGGGCTTCCCTGGTAGTGCAGTGGTTAAGAATCTGCCTGCCAATGCAGGGGACACGGGTTCGAGCCCTGGTCTGGGAAGATCCCACATGTCGTGGAGCAACTAAGCCCATGTGCCACAACTCCTGAGCCTGCGCTTTAGAGCCCGCACTCCACAACTACTGAACCCTGTGCACCACAACTACTGAAGCCCGTGCGCCTAGAGCCCATGCTCTGCAACAAGAGAAGCCACTGCAATGAGAAGCCTGAGCACTGCAACAAAGAGTAGCCCCTGCTTGCTGCAACTAGAGAAAGCCTGCATGCGGCTACAAAGATGCAATGCAGCCAAAAATAAATAAAATAAAATAAATAAAATTTTAAAAAGAAAAAGAAAACACAAGGAAGAAGATCCTTGACAATGGCCCTGGCAATACTTTTTTTAATAGGACACCAAAACCACAAACAACAAAATGTAAAAATCAACAAATGGGACTACATTAAACTTAAAAGCTTTTGAACAGCAAAAGAAACAATTAACAAAATGAAAAGACAACATAAAAAGTGTATTTAAAGAAATTATGGCTATTTCTAGAAACATACAACCTACCAAGACTGAATCAGGAAGAAATAAAATCTGAACAGAACAATAATGAGCAAAGAGATTGAATCAGTAATCAAAAACCTCCCAACACAGACAATCCCAGGACCAGGTGGCTTCACTTGACAAATTCTACCAAATATTAAAGAAGAATTAATACCAATTCTTTTCAAACTTTTCCAAAAAATTGAGGAAAAGGGAATACTTTCAAACTCATTCTATGAGGCCAGCATTACCCTGATACCAAAGCCAGAGATGGACACCAGAAGAAAACTATACACCAGTATCCCTGACAAATATAGATGCAAAAATTCTCAAGAAAATATTAGTAAACCAAATTCAAGAACACATAAGAAAGATAATACACCATTATCAAGTGGGATTTATACCTGAGATACAAGGATGGTTCAACATATGCAAATTAATAAATGTAATATATCACATTAATAAAATGAAATATAAAAATCACAGGATCATCTCAATAGATGCTGAAAAAGAATCTGGCAAAATACCACATCTTGTCATAATAACAACCCTTGGCAGATTGGGTAAAGAAGGAACATACCTCAGCATAATAAAGGCCATATACAACAAACTGAAAAGCTTTTTGTCTAATATCAGGAGCAATATAAGGATGCCCACTCTCACCACTATTATTCAATATAGTATTGGAAGTTCTAGCTACAGCAATTAAGCAAGACAAAGAAAATAAAGGCATCCAAATCAGGAAGGAAGAAGCAAATCTTTCTCTATTTGCAGATGATATAATTCTACATTTAGAAAATCTCGAAGACTCAACCAAAAAACTGTTGGAACTAATCAACAATTTCAGTAAAGTTTCAGTGTACAAAATCAACATACATAAATCAGTTGTATTTCTCTACACTAAGAATGAATGAAACATCTGAAAAAAGAAATAAAACTATTCTATTCACCATAGCACCAAAAACAATAAAACACGTAGGAATAAATTTAACCAAAGGAAGTAAAAAATCTCTACAATGAAAACTACGAGATTTTTTTGACAGAAATCGAAGAAGACACAAACAAATGGATCTGAGTTCATGGATCATAAGAGAACAGACTTGTGGTTGCCAAGGGGGAGGAGAGGACAGGGAGGGATGGACTGGGAGTTTGGGATTAGTAGAATAGAAAGCCTGCATGCGGCTACAAAGATGCAATGCAGCCAAAAATAAATAAAATAAAATAAATAAAATTTTAAAAAGAAAAAGAAAACACAAGGAAGAAGATCCTTGACAATGGCCCTGGCAATACTTTTTTTAATAGGACACCAAAACCACAAACAACAAAATGTAAAAATCAACAAATGGGACTACATTAAACTTAAAAGCTTTTGAACAGCAAAAGAAACAATTAACAAAATGAAAAGACAACATACAGAATGGAAGAAACATTTTGTAAAACATATATCTGATAATATCCAAAATATATGAAGAACTCATACAACTCAATAACAAAAGAACAACCCAATTAAAAAATGGGCAGAATATCTGAATAGATATTTTTCTAAATAAGACATATAGATGGCCAACAGATGCATGAAAAGATGCTCTATGTCATAAATCATGAAGGAAACGCAAATCAAAACCACAATGAGGTATCATATCACACCTGTTAGAACAGCTATTATCAAAAGACAAGAAATAACAATTGCTGGTGAGGATGTGGAGAAAAAGGAACACTTGGTGCACTGTTGGTGGGAATATAAATTGGTACAGCCATTGTGGAAAAGAGTATGGAAGCTCCTCAAAAAATTAAAAAATAGAACTACCATATGATACAGCAATTCCACTTCTGGGCATTTATCTCAAGGAAACAAAAACACTAACTCAAAAAGATATGTGTACCCCCATGTTCATTGCTGCATTATTTACAGTAATCAAGATATGGAAGCAACCTAAATGCCCACTGATAGATGAATGGATAAAGAAAATGTGGTACACATATACAATAGAATATTTGGCCATGAGAAAGGAGGACATCCTGCCATTTGATTTAAGACAACATGGATGGACGTTTAGCACATTATGCTAAGTAAGATAAGTCAAACAGAGAAAGGCAAATACTGTATGATGTTACCTATATGTGGAATTTTTAAATGCCGAACATATAAAAACAGAGAATAATACCATAGCTTCCAGGCGATGGCGGGGTAGGGGACAGGACAGATGTTGTTTAAGGGTACAAACTTGCAACGAGTAGTAAATAAGCCCTAGAGATATAATGCACAGCACAGTAAAAAGAGGAAACAATGTTGTATTATAATGAACAAATTTGCTAAGAGACTATAACTTAATTACTCCAACTACAAAAAAGGATAATTATATAGTGTGATAGAGGTGTTAATTATCGTTACAATGGCAAACATATTACCATATATAAATGTATCAAATTAACAAGTTAAATACCTTAAATTTATACAATGTTATATGTCAAATATATTTCAATAAAAAAGTAAAAAGAATAAAAAAGGAATTATGGCTAAAAAGTTCTCAAATCTTGGGAGGGAAATGGACATCCAGATTCATGAAACTCAAGGGCCCCAAATAAGATTAACATAAAGTACATTGAGACTCATCATCAAATTGTCAAAAGTCATGGACAAGGAGAATTTTGAAAGCAACAAGAGAAAAGTGACTCATCACATAGAAGGGAACTCCCATAAGACTGTTAGTAGATTTCTCAGCACAAACCTTGCAGGCTGGGACAGAGTGGGGTGTTACATTCAAAACACTAAAAGAAAAAACCTGCTAAACTAGAATACTACACTTGGCAAAAGTATCCTTTACAAATGAAGAAAAATAAAGTCTCCTCCAGACAAAGAAAAACCAATGGAGTTTGTAACCATTAGACCAGCCTTATAAGAAATGCTTAATTAAGGGAGTTCTTCAAAATGAAATGAAAATACATTAAAGAGCAACATTAAAGTCTCACTGATGAAGGCAAATGAATACAGAATAATGTAGCACTGTAATAGTTAAATTACTTTTAATGATAATATAAAAATTAAAAAATAAAAATTAGATAAAGATTATATAATAGGTCCGTAATATGAAAAAGAAGCAAACTCTGACAAGAACATAAAGTGTGGAGTTTTTGTGTGCAGCTGACATTATCAACTTAAAATAGATGGTTATAACTACAAAATATTTTTGCAAAAGTCAAGCTAACTAAAAACAAAGAAAAAAACCTACAATAGATACACAAAAGATACTGTGAAAAAGAATCAAAGCAAATCAACAAAAATTATTAAATAATAAAGGAAGACAGCAAGACAGGAAGAGAGGTACAAAACAATTACAAGAGACACAGAAAACAATGAACAATATGGCAACAGTAAGTCCTCACTTACTAATAATGACGATAAATATATTAAATGCTAAAATCAAAGACAAAGATTACCTGAATGGATAAAAAACAACTTTCAGAGATGTGCAATCTACAAGAGACTCATTTTAAATTTAAAGACAAATATAGGCTGAAAGTGAAGGATGGAAAAGGCTATTCCACAGAAATGGTAACGAAAAGAAAGAACAAGTCCCTCCCACCAGGAAACTTGCACAAGCCTCTTAGATAGCCTCATCCACCAGAGGTCAGACAGCAGAAGCAAGAGGAACTACAATCCTGCAGCCTGTGGAATAAAAACCACATTCACAGAAAGACAGACAAGATGAAAAGGCAGAGGGCTATGTACCAGATGAAGGAACAAGATAAAAACCCAGAAAAACAACTAAATGAAGTGGAGATAGGCAACATTCCAGAAAAAGGATTCAGAATAATGATAGTGAAGATGAGCCAGGACCTCGGAAAAAGAATGGAGGTATAGGAACATACATATCAATAATTACCTTAAACGTGAATGGATTAAATGCTCCAACCAAAAGACACAGGCTTGCTGAATGGACACAAAAACAAGAACTGGGCTTCCCTGGTGGTGCAGTGGTTGAGTCCTCCTGCCGATGCAGGGGACACGGGTCCGTACCCCAGTCTGGGAGGATCCCACATGCTGCGGAGCGGCTAGGCCCATGAGCCATGGCCGCTGAGCCTGCGTGTCCGGAGCCTGTTATAGATCACATCTTGGGTCACAAATCAAGCCACGGTAAATTTGAGAAAATTGAAATCACATAAAGCATCTTTTCTAACCACAACGCTGAGATTAGAAATGAATTACAGGGAAAAAAACGTAAAAAACACAAACACATGGAGGCTAAACAATATGTTACTAAATAACCAAGAGATCACTGAAGAAATCAAAGAGAAATCAAAAAATACCTAGAGACAAATGACAATGAAAACACAACGATCCAAAACCTATGGGATGCAGCCAAAGTTCTAAGGGGGAAGTTTATAGCTATACAAGCCTACCTCAAGAAACAAGAAAAATCTCAAACAATCTAACCTTACACCTAAAGGAACTAGAGAAAGAAGAACAAACAAAACCCAAAGTTAGCAGAAGGAAAGAAATCATAAAGATTAGAGCAGAAATAAATGAAATAGAAAGAAAGAAAACAATAGCAAAGATCAATAAAGCTAAAAGCTGGTTCTTCGAGAAGATAAACAAAACTGATAAACCATTAGCCAGACTTATCAAGAAAAAGAGGGAGAGGACTCAAATCAATAAAATTAGAAATGAAAAAGGATAAGTTACAACAGACACCACAGAAATACAAAGCATCCTAAGAGACTACTACAAGCAACTCTATGCCAATAAAATGGACAACCTGGAAGAAATGGACAAATTCTTAGAAAGGTATAACCTTCCAAGACTGAACCAGGAAGAAATAGAAAATATGAACAGACCAATCACAAGTAATGAAATTGAAACTGTGATGAAAAATCTTCCAACACACAAAAGATGGCTTCACAGGTGAATTCTATCAAACATTTAGAGAAGAGCTAATACCTATCCTCAAACTTTTCCCAAAAACTGCAGAGGAAGGAACACTCCCAAACTCATTCTATGAGGGCACCATCACCCTGATACCAAAACCAGACAAAGATACTACAAAAGAAGAAAATTACAGACCAATATCACTGATCAATATAGATGCAAAAATCCTCAACAAAATACTAGCAAACAGAATCCAACAACACATTAAAAAAGAAAAAAAGAAAGAAGTGGCTATACCTACAGCAGACAAAACAGACTGCCTCTAGAGACAAAGGAAATCATCACATGATAAAAAGGTAAATTCCACAGAAGGTATAACTATTATAAACATATGCACACCCACTCTAGAGTGTGCATGTGTGTGTGTGTGTCTGTGTGTGTGTGTATATATATATATATATATATATATATA
>NW_020174930.1:210409-220224 GCF_003031525.2 Neophocaena asiaeorientalis asiaeorientalis | reverse complement strand
GTGTGTGTGTGTATATATATATATATATATATATATATATATATATATATAAATAGAACATCACCCAACAGAAAAATACACATTCTTTCAAGCACACGTGGGTCATTCTGCAAGATAGATGTTAGGTCGCAAAACAAGTCTTAACAAATTTAAGAAGACTGAAATCATTCTAAGTATCTTTTCTGAACTAGAAATCAACGACAGCAAGAAAATAAGAAAATTTACAAATATGTGGAAACTAAATAACATACTCTTGTTATATAGAACATCACCCAACAGAAAAATACACATTCTTTCAAGCACACGTGGGTCATTCTGCAAGATAGATGTTAGGTCGCAAAACAAGTCTTAACAAATTTAAGAAGACTGAAATCATTCTAAGTATCTTTTCTGAACTAGAAATCAACGACAGCAAGAAAATAAGAAAATTTACAAATATGTGGAAACTAAATAACATACTCTTGCACAAATATTGGGTCAAAAAGGAAATGAAGAGGGAATTTTAAAAGTATCTTAAGAAAAACAAAAACATGCTAAAACGTATGAGATGCAGCAAAAGCAGTATAAGAAGTTTATAGTGATAGACATCTACATTAAAAAAGCATATCAAAGAAACACTTAACTTTAAATCTCAAGGAAGTAGAAAAAAGAACTAAGCCCAAAGTTAGTGGGAAGAAGAAAATAATAAAGATTAGATTAGAAATAGAGAACAGAACAATATAAACTAAGAGTTGTTTTCCTGAAAAGCTAAACAGAATCAACAAACCCTTAGGCTAGACTAAGGGTAAAAAAGAGAAATTCAAATAAACAAAATAAAAAATGAAAAGAGGAGATATTACAACAGATGCCTCAGAAATAAAAAGGATCATATAGGACTATTATGAACAACTATGCCAACAGATTTTTTTTAAACATCTTTATTGTAGTATAATTGCTTTACAATGGTGTGTTAGTTTCTGCTTTATAACAAAGTAAATCATTTATACATATACATATATCTCCATTCCCTCCCCGTATCCTCAAGTCCATTCTCTAGTATGTCTGCATTTTTATTCCTGTCTTGCCCCTAGGCCAACAAATTAGATAACTGAGGTGAAATGGATAAATGCCTAGAAACATACAACCTGTCAAAACTGAATCATGAAGAAATAGAAAGCCTGAACAGACCTATAAAAATATAAGAAGACTTAATCAGTAATCAAAACGCTCCTGAGAAAGAAAAGTCCAGAGCCAGATGGCTTCATGGTAGAATTCTACCAAACACTCAAGGAATTAATACCAATCCTTCTTAAACTCTTTTAAAAAATGGAACAGCCCAAGGACCTACTGTATAGCACAGGGAACTCTACTCAATATTCTGTAATAACCTATCTGGGTAAAGAATCTTAAAAAGAATGAATATATGTATATGTATAACTGAATCACTTTGCTGTAAACCTGAAACTAACACAACATTGTAAATCAACTATAGTCCAATAATTTTTTTTAAAAAAAGGAACAGGGAACATTTCCAAACTCATTTTATGAGGTCAGCGTCACCCTGATTCTAAAACCAGAGAAAGACATGGCAAGAAAACTATACACCAATATCCCTAATGAATAGAGATTCAAAAATGCTCAACAAGAGACTAGCAAACTAAATTTAACAGCACATTTAAAAGAACTTAAACCACGAACAAGTGGGATTTATCCCTGGGACACAAGGATGGTTAACTATATGCAAATCAATCCATGTGTTTCATCACATTAAATAAATGAAAGAAAAAAGATCTCAAAAGATGTAGAAAAAGCATTTGGCAAAGTTCAACACCCATTCACGATTAAAATTCTCAACAAAATAGGTACAGAAGACAATTTCCTCAACCTAGTAAAGGCTACATATGAAAAGCCCACAGCCAGTGGGGGAAAACTAAAAGTTTGCCTCTAAGATCCAGTACAAGGCAAGAATGCCCACTCTCACTTGTATTCAACATAGCATTAGAACTCCTACCTAGGGCAATTAGACAAGAAAAAGAAATAAAAGACATCTAAATAAAAAAATAAGAGGTAAAACTATCTCTGTTTACAGATGACAAAATTCTATATGTAGAAAACCCAAAAGACTCAACTGAAAAAAACATTAGACCTAATAAATAAATTTTGGAAAGTTAGAGGATACAAAAATCAACCTACAAAACTCAGTTGTGTTTCTATACCAACAATGAATTATCCAAAAAGGAAATTAAAAAATACTTGGGAATTAACTTAACCAAAGAGGTCAGAGACTTGTACACTGAATATTATAAAATGTTGAAGAAGGAAATTAAAAAAGATAAATGGAAAGACACCCCATGTTTATAAATTGAAGAAATAAATACTGTTAAAATGTCCATATGATGCAAAGTAGTCTATAGATTCAATGCAATCCCTATCAAAATTTCAGTGGCATTCTTTATAGAAATAGAGAAAACTATTCTAAAATTCATATGGAAAACAAAAGACCCTGGATAGTCAAAGCATTGTTTTTTCTTTTTAATTTTTTTTTGAATTTTATTTTATTTTTTTATACAGCAGGTTCATATTAGTCATCAGTTTTATCCACATCAGTGTATACATGTCAATCCCAATTGCCCAATTCATCACACCACCACCCCAACCCCCCGCCACTTTCCTCCCTTGGTGTCCATACATTTGTTCTACATCTACATCTGTGTCTCAATTTCTGCCCTGCAAACCGGTTCATCTGTACCATTTTTCTAGGTTCCACATATATGCGTTAATATATGATATTTGTTTTACTCTTTCTGACTTACTTCACTCTGTATGACAGTATCTAGATGCATCCATGTCTATATGTACCACCATGTATATATGTACCACATCTTCTTTATCCATTTATCTGTCGATGGGCATTTAGGTTGCTTCCATGACCTGGCTATTGTAAATAGAGCTGCAATGAACATTGGGGTGCATGTGTCTTTTTGAATTACGGTTTTCTCTGGGTATATGCCCAGTAGTGGGATTGCTGGATCATATGGTAATTCTATTTTTAGTTTTTTAAGAAACCTCCATACTGTTCTCCATAGTGGCTGTATCAATTTATATTCCCACCAACAGTGCAAGAGGGTTCCCTTTTCTCCACACCCTCTCCAGAATTTGTTGTTTGTAGATTTTCTGATGATGCCCCTTTTAACTGGTGGGAGGTGATACCTCATTGTAGTTTTGATTTGCATTTCTCTAATAATTAGTGATGTTGAGCAGCTTTTCATGTGCTTCTTGGCCATCCGTATGTCTTCTTTGGAGAAATGCCTATTTAGGTCTTCTGCCCATTTTTGGGTTGGGTTGTTTGTTTTTTTAATATTGAGCTGCATGAGCTGTTTATATATTTTGGAGATTAATCCTTTGTCCGTTGATTCATTTGCAAATATTTTCTCTCATTCTGAGGGTTGTCTTTTGGTCTTGTTTATGGTTTCCTTTGCTGTGCAAAAGCTTTGAAGTTTCATTAGGTTCCATTTGTTTATTTTTGTTTTTATTTCCATTACTCTAGGAGGTGGATCAAAAAAGATCTTGCTGTGATTTATGTCAAAGTGTGTTCTTCCTATGTTTTCCTCTAAGAGTTTTATAGTGTCCCGTCTTACGTTTAGGTCTCTAATTCATTTTGAGTTTATTGTTGTGTATGGTGTTAGGGAGTGTTCTAATTTCATTCTTTTACATGTAGCTGTTCAGTTTTCCCAGCACCACTTATTGAAGAGACTGTCTTTTCTTCATTGTATATCCTTGCCTCCCTTGTCATAGATTAGTTGACCATAGGTGCATGGGTTTATCTCTGGGCTTTCTATCTTGTTCCATTGATCTATGTTTCTGTTGTTGTGCCAGTACCATGTTGTTTTGATTACTGTAGCTATGTAGTGTAGTCTGAAGTCAGGGAGTCTGATTCCTCCAGCTCTGTTTTTTTCCCTCAAGACTGCTTAGCCAAAGCAATCTTAAGAAAGAAGAACAATCCTGGAGGCACCACACTGCCTTACTTCAGTATATATACTATAAGGCTACAGTAATGACAACACTATGGCACTGGCATAAAGACAGACTTACAGACCAATGGAACAGTACAGAGAGCCCAGAAACATATCCAAACATCTACAGGCAACTGGTCTTCAACAACAGTGCTAGGAACACAAAATGGGGGAACAGTCTCTTCAATAAATTGTGCTGGGAAAACTGGACATCCACATGTAGAAGTCTAATCTGGACTCTTGTCTAACACTGTACATAAAAATCAACTCAAAATGGATTAAAGACATAAATGGAAGACCTAAAATCATAAAACTCCTAGAAGAAAACATAGGTAAAAAGCTCCTTGACGTCAGTCTTGGCAATGGTTTATATGACAACAAAAGCACAGACAATAAAGGCAAAAATAGACAAGTGAGACTGCATCAAACAGAAAAGCTTCTGGACAGAGAAGGAAATAATCAGCAGAATGAAAAAGGAAACTCAAAGAATGGGTGAAAATATTTGCAAATCATAATAATAATTATAAGGAGTAAATATTCAAAATATATAAGGAAGTCATACAACTCAATAGCAAAAAAGCAAATAATAAAAATGGGCAAAGGACCTGAGTTGACATTTCTCAAAAGAAGCCATACAAATGGCTAACAGGAATATGAAAGTGTGTTCAACGTCACTAATCATCAGGAAAATGCAAATCAAAACCACAATGAGGTATCATCTCACAGCTGTTAGAGACAAAAGGTAAGTGTTGCTGTGGATGTGGAGAAAACAGAACCCTGTACACTGTTGGTGGGAGTTTAAATTGGTACAGCCATTATGCAAAACAATAGAGTTTCTTCAAAAAACTAAAAACAGAACTACCTTATGAGCCAGCAATTCCACTTCTGGGTATATATCCAAAGTCAGTGAAATCAGGATCTTGAAGAGATATTTGCACTCTGTTTTTACGGCAGCATTATTCAAAATACCCAAGATTTGGAAACAATCTAAAAATGTCTATTGGCAGATGAATGATTAAAGAAGATGTGGTATATCGACACACAATAGAATATTATTCAGCCACATAAGGAAGGAAATCCTGACATTTGCCCCAACATGAATAAAACTAGAGGACGCTATGCTAAGTGAAATAAGCCAGAAACAGAAAGACAAATACTGCATGATCTCAGTGGAATTCAAAACAGTCAAACTCATAGAAACAGAGAGTAGAATGTTGGTTTAAATGGGTTGGCGAGCTAGGGAACGGGAAGATGTTGGTCAAGGGGTACAAAGGTCAATTAACCAGAGATGAATAAGCTATGGAGATCTCATATACAAATGTGACTGTAGTTAACAATACTATACTGTATACTTGAAATTTGCTGAGAGAGTTGATCCTAAGTGTACTCACAAGCCCCACCCCCCACCTCCAAAGAAAGGGAGCTATGTCAAATGATGGGTATGTTAATTAGTTTGACTGTGGCCATTATTTCACAATGTATACATATATTAAAAAAAAGTCTTACACCTTAGATATATACAATCTTTATTTGTCATTATACCTCAATAAAGGTAGAAAAAAATATGCAAAAGCCACGAACGCTTACTATTTAAGAATATATAGATGGCATATGAACACATGAAAAAATATTTAACATCACTAGCCATTAAGGAAATGCAAGTTAAAACCAAGATGAGATATTACTATACACCTATTACAACCATTAATACAAAAAATAGTAACAAGTACAAGGAAGGATAAAAAGTATCAATAACTGGATTTCTCACAAACTGTAGGTGGAAATGCAAAATGGTACAGCCATTCTGGGCAGTTTCTGTTTTTTTTATATTACGGTATAGCTGATTTACAGATTATGTAAGTTTCAGGTGTACAACACAGTGATTCACAATCTTTAAAGGTTACACTCCATTTATAGTTATTATAAAATATTGGCTATATTCCCTGTGTTGTACAATATATCCTTGTAGCTTATTTTATACATAGTAGTTTGTACCTCTTAATCCCCTACCCCTGTCTTACCCCTCTCCCCACTGGTAACCACTAGTTTGTTCCCTCTGTGAGTCTGTTTCTTTTTTGTTATCTTCACTAGTTTGTCTTATTTTTTAGATTCCACATGTAAGTGATATCATACAGTATTTGTCTTTCTCTGTCTGACTTATTTCACTAAGCATAATACTCTCCAAGTCCATCTATGTTGTTGCAAATAGAAAAATTTCATTCTTTTTTTATGGCTGAGTAAATATTCCATTGTGTATCTATACCACATCTTTATCCATTCATTTGTTCATGGACACTTAGGTAGCTTCCATATCTTGGCTGTTGTAAATAATGCTGCTGTGAACATTGGGGTGCATGTATCTTTTTGAATTAAAGTGTTTTGATTTCCTTTGGATATATACCCAGGAGTGGAACTGCTGGATCATATAGTAGTTCTATCTTTAGCTTTTAGAGGAGCCTCCATACTGTTTTCTAGTATGCAGCTGCACCAATTTACATTCCCACCAATAGCATACAAAGGTCCCCTTTTCTCCATATGCTTGCCAACATTTGTTATTCGTGGTCTTTTTGATAACAGAGTTTGACAGTCTCTTAAAGAACAAAACACATACTTACCATACAGCTCCAATCACACTCCTGGGCATTTATCCCAGAGAAATAATAATTCATTTTACACAAAAATCTGAACATGAATGTTCATAGCATCTTTATTTATAATAGCCAAAAATTAACAACCAAAATGTCCTTTAATAGATGAATGACTAAACAAATTATAATACATTCATTTATAGACTGGAATACCATTGTAGTAAAACAAGAAATAAACTATCTACACACTACAACTTGGGCAGATCTCAGTCTCAATATATCAAATACTGTATGATTCCATTTATATAATATTCTGGAAATTACAAAATTATAGAGATGAAGAACAGATTAATATTTGGCATAGATTAGGCATAGTGTGGGAGAGGGGATGGATATGAAAATAAAGAGGTAGCATGAGAGAAATCCTTGTGGTGATGGAGTAGTTAGTTCTGTATCTGGATTGTGGTGGTGGTTACATGAATCTCCACATATGATAAAATGGCACAGCACACCAAAATCACAACTAACTGCTGAATAACCATTGATAAAAAAGACTGGAATCTACAAGAAAAAGATATTCTACATCCAAAGACAAAGAAGAAACCTTGAAACGGTAGCAGGGGCACACTCACTATATAATTGAATGCCATGTCACCCAGGTGGGTGACCCACAAACGAGAATAATTATATAGCAGAAGTTCTCCCACAGGAGTGAGAGCTCTGAGCCCCATTCCAGGCTCCCCAGCCTAGGGGTCCGGCATCGGGAGGAGGAGCCCACAGAGCATTTGGCTATGAAGGCCAGTAGGGCTTGACTGCAAGAGCACAATAGGATTGGGGGAAACAGAGACTCCACTCTTGGAGGGCACACACAAGGTCCTGTGCACACCAGGTCCCAAGGCAAAAGTAGTGACTCCATAGGAGCCTGGGCCAGACATATCTGCTGGTCTTGGAGGGTCTCTTAGGGAGGCTGTGGCTCTCTCTGGGGTCATAAAAGCTGGTGGCAGACATAGCAGAGACGTACATGAACTCTGGCTGGAGGCAGACATTTTGGGTCCTTAGCATCAAGACCTGGCTCTTCCCAACAGCCTGTAAGCTCCAGTGCTGGGACGCCTCAGGCCAAACAACCAACAAGGGGGGAATAAGCCCCATCCATCAGCAGATAGGCTGCCTAAAAACTTCTTGAGCCCACAGCCCTTGACATGGTCCTGCCCACCAGAGGGCCAAGACCCAGCTCCACTCATCAGTGGGCAGGCACCAGATGCTACTGCCAGGAAGCCCACACAATTTTCTAGACAAACCTCACCTTCCAGGGAGCAGATACCAGAAGCAAGGAAATTATGATCGTGCAGCCTACAGAACTGAGTCCAAAAACACAGGTCAGAACCTACCCTGGGATGAGCTGGTCCCAGCCTTTGGGTGATGGGAGGGGAGTATACTGCTGGGACACATAGGACATCCCCTACAGAGGCCCGCTTATCCAAGGTCGAAAACGTAACTAAGCTACTACATTCATAAAGATACAAGTATTAATTTAAACAAAATGAGATGGCAAAGGAATATTTCCCAGATGAAGGAACAAGATAAAATCCCAGAAGAACAACTAAGTGAAGTGGAGATAGCCAATTTACCTGTGTAAGAGTTCAGAATACTGATCATAAAGATGATCCCAGAAGGTAGGAAAAGAATGGACACACAGAGTGAGACGTTATAAGAAATTTTTAGCAAACAGAAAATATAAAGAACCACCAAAGAGAGTCGAATAACATAATAACTGAAATAAAAAATACACAATTAGGAATTAATAGAATAAATGAGGTAGAAGAATGAATCAGTGAGCTAGAAGACAGAGTGGTGGAAATCACTGCTGCAGAACACAAAAAGGAAAAAAGGATGAAAAACAATGAGTTTAAGAGATCTCTGGGACAACGTCAAACACACTGGCATTCACATTATAGGGGTCCAAGATGGAGAAGAGGGAAAGGAAGGGACTAAGAAAATACTTGAAGAGATAATAGGTGAAAACTTCCCTAACATGGGAAAGGAAACAATCACCCATATCCAAGAAGCACAGAGTCCCATACAAGATAAACCCAAGGAGGAAAATGCCAAAACACACAGTAATTAAACTGACAGAAATTAAAGACAAAGAGAAAATATTAAAAACAACAAGGGAAAAGCAACAAATAACATACAAGGGAATCCCCATAAGACTAGCAGCTGATTTTTCAGCAGAAACTCTGCAGGCCAGAAGGGACTAGAATGATGTATTTAAAGTGCTGAAAGGGAAAAACCCATAACCAAGAATACTCTACCCAGCAAGTATCTCGTTCAGATTTGATGGAGAAATCAAAAGCTTTACAGACAAATGAAAGCTAAGAGAATTTAACAGCACCAAACCAGCTTTATAACAAATGCTAAGGAACTCCTCTAGGCAGAAAAGGCCACAACTGGAAACAAGAAAATTACAAAATGGGAAAGCAAACATACAGTAAGGTAGGAAATCATCCACGGCACAATTATGATATCAAAACCAGCAATCGTGAGAGAGAGTAGAAGTGCAGGATATTTGAAATGCACTTGAAATTAAGAGATCAGCAACTTAAATCAATCATGTATATAGATATATAGACTGCTGTATAAAAACATCACGGTAACTGCAAATGAAAAATCTATAATAGATGTACACATGAGAAAGAAAGAGGAATCCAAGACACAAGAGAGAAAAGAAAAGACGAAAGGAAGAAGAAAGACCTATAAAAACAAATCCAAAATAATTATCAAAATGGCAATAAGAATGTACATATCAATAATTACCTTAAATGTAAACAGATTAAGTGCTCTGACCAAAAGACATAGGCTGGCTTAATAGATACAAAAACAAGACCCATACGTATATTGTCTAAAAGAGACCAACTTCAGATCTTGAAACACATACAGACTGAAAGTGAGGGGATGGAAACAGGTATTCCATGCAAATGGAAATCAAAAGAAAACTGGAATAGCAATACTCATATCTGACAAAATAGACATTAAAATAAAGACTGTTGGGGCTTCCCCGATGGCGCAGTGGTTGAGAGTCTGCCTGCCGATGCAGGGGACACAGGTTCGTGCCCTGGTCCAGGAAGATCCTACATGCCGCAGAGCGGCTGGGCCCGTGAGCCATGGCCGCTGAGCCTGCGCGTCCGGAGCCTGTGTTCCGCAATGGGAGAGACCACAACAGTGAGAGGCCCACGTA
>NW_020174930.1:201750-210289 GCF_003031525.2 Neophocaena asiaeorientalis asiaeorientalis | reverse complement strand
TAAAACCCCCAAATTCCCAAAAAAAAAAAAAAAATTAAATTAAATAAAGACTGTTACAGGAGACAAAGAAGGACACCACATAATGATCAAGGGATCAATCCAAGAAGATATAACAAGTGTAAATATACATGCACCCAACACAGAAGAACCTCAATATATAATGCAAACATTAACAGCCATAAAAGGAGAAATCGACTGTAACACAATAATAGTGGGGGACTTTAACACCCCACTTACATCAATGGACAGATCATCCAGACAAAAAATCAATAAGCAAACACAGGCCTTAAATGACACATTAGACCTGATGGACTTAATTGATATTTTTAGAGTATTCCATAAGAAAGTAGAAAAATACATATTTTTTTTAAGTGCACATGGAACATTCTCCAGGATAGATCACATGTTGGGCCACAAAGCAAGCCTCAGTAAAGTTAAGAAAACTGAAAACACATCAAGCATTTTTTCTGACCACAATGCTATGAGATTTGAAATCAACCACAAGAAAAAAAACTGCAAAAAACACAAAAACATGGAGGTTAAATAATATGCTACTAAACAACCAACGGATCACCAAAGAAATCAAAGAGGAAATCGAAAAATACCCAGAGACAAATGAAAATGCAAACATGACAATCCAAAACCCATGGCATGTAGCAAAAGCAGTTCCAAGAGGAAGTTTATAGCAATACAAGCTTACCTCAGGAAAGAAGAAAAATCTCAAATAAACAGCCTAACCTTATATCTAAAACAACTGGAAAAAGAAGAACAAACAAAACCCAAAGTTACTAGAAGGAAAGAAATCATAAAGATCAGAGCAGAAATAAATGAAAGAGAAACTAAGAAAACAATAGAAAAGATGAATGAAACTAAAAGCTGGTTCTTTGGAAAGATAAACAAAATTGAAAAACCTTCACCCAGACTTATCAAGAAAAAAGAGGAGGGCCAAAATCAATAAAATTAGAAATGAAAAAGGAGAATTTACAACTGACACCACAGAAATACAAAGGACCATAAGAGTCTACTACAGGCCAACAACATGGACAATAAAATATACCAATAAAATGGACAACCTAGAAGAAATGGATAAATTCTTTAAAGAGTACAATCTCCCAAGACTGAACCAGGGGGAATAGAAAATATGAACAGACCAAAATATGAACAAACAACTACTGAAATTGAATCTGGATTTAAAAAGTCCAGGACCAGATGGCTTCACAGGTGAATTCTATCAAACATTTAGAGAAGAGTTAACACCTATCTTTCTGAAACTATTCCAAAGAATTGCAGAGGGAGGAACATTTCCGAACTCATTCTATGAGGCCACCACCACACTGATACCAAACACCAAACAAAGGCACCTCAACAAAAGAAAATTACAAGCCAATATCATTGATCAACATAGATGCAAAAATTCTCAACATAGTCTAGCAAACCAAATCCAACAATACATTAAAAGAATCATACATAATGATCAAGTGGGCTTTATCCCAGGGATGCAAGGACTTTCAATATCCACAAGTCAATCAGTGTGATACACCACATCAACAAACTGAAGAATAAAAAACATATGGTCATCACGATAGATGCATAAAGAGCTTCTGATAAAATTCAACATCCATTTATGATAAAAACTCTCCAGAAAGTAGGCATAGAGGGAACCTACCTCAACATAATAAAGGCCATATATGACAAGCCCAGAGCTAATGTCATACTCAATGGTGAAAATCTGAAAGCATTTCCTCTAAGGTCAGCAACAAGACAAGGATGTCCACTCTCACCACTTTTATTCAACATAGTTTTGGAAGTCCTAGCCACAGCAATCAGAGAAGAAAATGAAATAAAAGGAATCCAAATCAGATAAGAAGAAGTAAAATTGTCACTGTTTCCAGATGACATGATACTATCCATAGAAAATCCTAAAGATGCTACCAGAAAATTACTAGAGCTCATCAATGAATTCAGTATAGTTGCAGGATACAAAATTAATACACAGAAACCCATTGCCTTTCCATACACTAACAAGGAAAGATCAGAAGAAATTAAGGAAACTATTCCATTTATCATTGCATCAAAATGAATAAAGTACCTAGGAATAAACCTACCTCAGGAGGCAAAAGACATGTACTCTGATAACTCTAAGATGCTGAGGAAAGAAACTGAAGATGACATAAACAGATGGAAAGATATACCATGTTCTTGGACTGGAAGAATTAATATTTTCAAAATGATGATACTACTCAATGCATTTTCCACAGAACTAGAACAAAAAAACATTTTAATTTGTATGGAAACACAAAAGACCCCGAATCTTGAGAAAGCAATCTTGAGAAAGAAAAACAGAGCTGAGGAAATCAGGCTCCCTGACTTTAGACTATACTACAAAGCTACAGTCATCAAAACAGTATGGTACTGGCCCAAAACAGACATACAGATTAATGGAACAGGATAGAAAGCCCAGAAATAAACCCACACACTTATGGTCAACTAATCTATGACAAAGGAGGCAAGAATATACAATGGAGACAGTCCCTTTAACAAGTGGTGCTGGGAAAACTGGACAGCTACATGTAAAATAATGAAATTAGAACATTCTCTAACACCATATACAAAAACAAAATGAATTAAAGATCCAAATATAAGACAAGATACTATAAAAATACTAGAGGAAAACACAGGCAGAACACTCTTTGACATAAACCACAGCAATATTTTTCTGGATCTGTCTCCTACAGTAATGGAAATAAAAACAAAAATAAACAAGTGGGACCTAACTAAACTTAAGAGCTTTTGCACAGCATAGGAAACCATGAACAAAATGAAAAGGCAACCTACAGACTGGGAGAAAATATTTGCAAATGATGCTACTGACAAGGGATTGATTTCCAAAATATACATACAGCTCATACAATTCAATAAAAAAAACCCAAACAACCTAATCCAAAAATGGGCAGAAGACCTAAATAGACATTTCTCCAAAGAAGATATACAGACTGCCAACAAACACAAGAAAGAATGCTCAACATCACTACTCATTAGAGAAATGCAAATCAAAGCTACAATGAGATATCATCTCACACCAGTCAGAATGGCCATCATCAAAAAATCTAGAAATAAATGCTGGAGAGGGTGTGGAGAAAAGGGGACACTCTTGCACTGCTGGTGGGAATGTAAATTGATACAGCCACTATAGAGAACAGTATGGAGGTTCCTTAAAAAACTACAAATAGAACTACCATATGACCCAGCAATCCCACTACTGGGCATATACCCTGAGAAAACCATAATTCAAAAAGAGTCATGTACCAAAATGTTCATTTCAGCTCTATTAACAATAGCCCGGAGATGGAAACAACCTAAGTGCCCATCATCGGATGAATGGATAAAGAAGATGTGGCACATATATACAATGGAATATTACTCAGCCATAAAAAGAAACAAAATTGAACTATTTGTAATGAGGTGGATAGACCTAGAGTCTGTCATACAGAGTGAAGTAAGTCAGAAAGAGAAAGACAAATACTGTATGCTAACACATATATATGGAATTTAAGAAAAAAAAATTGTCATGAAGAACCTAGGGGTAAGACAGGAATAAAGACACAGACCTACTAGAGAATGGACTTGAGGATATGGGGAGGGGGAAGGGTAAGCTGTGACAAAGCGAGAGAGAGGCATGGACATATATACACTACCAAACGTAAGGTAGATAGCAAGTGGGAAGCAGCCGCATAGCACAGGGAGATCAGCTCGGTGCTTTGTGACCACCTAGAGGGGTGGGATAGGGAGGGTGGGAGGGAGGGAGACGCAAGAGGGAAGAGATATGGGAACATATGTATATGTATAACTGATTCACTTTGTTATAAAGCAGAAACTAACACACCATTGTAAAGCAATTATACCCCAATAAAGATGTTAAAAAAAAAAAAAAGGCAAGCCAGAGCTAGAAAATACAACATTTGCAAAACATATATCTGATAAAGATCTAAACTCCTTCAACTCAACAATAAGACACAAACCAAAAAACTATACAAAAAATGGGCAAAAGATTTCATGAGACACTTCATTAAAGGAGATTATGAATGGTTAGAAAGCACATGAAAAGAAGTTCAACATTGTTAATTACCAGAGAAATGCAAATTAAAATCCAATAAGATGCAACTAGAAATGTTGGTAATCAAAGAGCAATGATAACTCTCAGACATTGCTTATAGGCATGAAAAACAGTAGACCCAACTTGGGAACATTTGGCACTTTCTGAATAAGTTACATATAAACTTACAGAAGACCCAGTAAGCCCACTCGTAGGTATTTACACAAGAAATGAAAAGATATTGACACAAAGACTTATATGTGAATGTTCATAGAAGCTTTTTCATAACAGCCCCAAACTGGAAAAACACCCATGTGTCTATGAACTGAAAGGATAACAAACTGCAGTATATGCACACAAAGGAATTCTACTAAGGATAAAAAGAATAAACCTGTGATACACACACACACACACACACACACACACACACACACGAGTCTCAAAAGCATCATGCTAAATGAAAGAAGCCAGACAAAACACAGTATATACTTTACGAATTCATTTATATAAAATTCAAAAAAAGGAAAAGCTATTGAAATAGAAAACAGATCAGTGATTGCTTGGGGTCTGAGAAGTAGGAATGAAAGGAGGGGACTCACTGCAAAGGGGTACAAGGAATTTTGGGGGCATGATGAAAATATTCCAAATCATGATTTTGATGATGGTAATCTACTGTATAATCTTTTAAAACCTATTGACTTGTACATTGAAAAGTGCTAAATTTTCCATTTAATATTCGTCAACAAAAGTGATTAACATTTAAAAAGAGAAAAAACTGAATTTGCATTCCTGAGGAAGTCACATGGTAAGGTCTGCTCACCCACTGAGACGAGGTGGCTGTAGTTCTCCAACATCACATCTCTGTACAGGGTCCTCTGAGCAGAGTCCATCTGCCACCACTCCTCCTGGGTGAACTCCACAGTCACGTCCTTGAATGACACTGATGCCTGTTAACAACATATTTCTAATCAATCTGAGGGTTCAGAATTGGGACATGGAAAATACTTTTGAAAACTAACTCCTACTATGTTTACTGTTTATTTAATTTTTATTTTTTAGTGGACTATAGTTGATTTACAATGCTGTATTAGTTTCAGGTGTACAGCAAAGTGATTCAGTTATGCATATACATATATCTATTCTTTTTCAAATTCCTTTCCCATTTATGTTATTACAGAATATTGAGCAGAGTTCCCTGTGCTACACAGTAGGTTCTTGTTGGTTATCTATTTTAAATATACTAGTGTGTATATGTCAATCCTAAACTCCCAATTTATCCCTCCCCCCCCACCTTTCCATCCATGTTGCTGCAAATGGCATTATTTCATTCTTTTTAATGGCTGAATAGTATTGCATTGTGTGTGTGTATATACATACATACATATATATATATATATATATATATATATATATACCACATCTTCTTTATCAGTTCATTTGTTGATGGACATTTAGGTTGCTTCCTTGCCTTGGCTATTGTAAACAGTGCTGCAATGAACACTGGGGTGCATGTATACTTTCGAACCATGGTTTTCTCCAGATATATTTTTACTGTTTAGAGTTTAAAACAAAATGCTATAAAAGATGACTAACTCTGCCTTTGCTCTATAGCAGGGTATCTTCAATTTGGCACTACTGACACTCTGGACCAGATAATGCTATTTTTGTGGAAGACTGCCCTGTGTATTTTAGGATATTTACCAGTATCCATGTTTTCTACTGATTAGATATCAATAGCATTCCCAATCATGACAATCAAAAATATCTCCAAATACTTCCAAATGTCTCCTGGGAAGCAAAATCACCCCTAGTTAGGAACCATTGTTCTATATGAATAGTGGACAATATCTTCAGCGACAAAACAAAATACCCAGTTTAAGAGATGACCTATACTAAGGCAAAGCAACAGCGATAAAGAATGGGAAATTAATACACAGAGATGCTGCACAAGCAAGTGGGTAGATGCTGATGTCATACAGAGACTGGAAGAATAAGTAAGAATCAGAGGCTGGGTCACAGGGAGCAGATGTTGTTCAACTGCACTCAAAACACCCGTGGAACATATGGAATTATTTATTTCATCGTTGGCTGCAAGATTCTGGAACGGAGAAGGGAAATCTAAAATGAAAATAAGGATCTAGGAGACAGTCATTAAGATGGTAACTTAAGTCATCAAGGAAAAAGGGCTGGTTCAGAAAGGACACAGAAACTTTAGGAAAGAAAAGGAGCAAGTAGAAAATTCAAGGGAATAGCAAAATTTAAAAGGCAGGTAGAAAGATAGGCCAGGAAGGCTGAGAAAGAATTTCTAAGTGGTAGAAAGAGAAAACAGAAAGATTAGAGTACCAGAAATTAAGAGACGAGAGAATTACAAGCAAAAATTATTTCTCTAGTTCAAGGGAATAAACTGAACACACACATTTACATCCCCTGCCTCCAAAAACACATTCAGGTAAAATAAAAAGCTTTTATAGCTATAAAAGTATGACAAAAGAGGAATTCAGAGAAACGTCCCAGCACAAGGCCTGAATTTTGAACAAATTCTGGAAGATTGAGGGTAAGGTAGTATTGATAAAAAAAAAGAACAATATTGCCCACAATCTAATATAAATGTAGAAGTGGGTAAAAGGAACAGGGCACTGGTGAAAGCCCAGAAAGATGTCCAAGCTTAAACTGAAGAAACTGTGTAGTAGGAGAAATGATAAACAGAGTCAATTTCCTATTTGAATACAGGTGACATCATTTAAATGAGTGAGAAATGGCTAGATACAAATGTCATCGGAATAACTAGATGGCCATCTGGGAAAAGACTGATCTATATCTCACACCACAGAGCAGGATAAAATTAAAATGTATTCGAGATTTAACTGTAAAAAATAAAATCATACTCTAAAAGACTATACAGAGCAATTCTTTTATAAGGTCAGAGTGGGAAATGCCCAACTATGACTAAAAATCCAGGAAGCATAAAAGAAAAAACTGCTAAACTTGACAACATAAAAATCAAATGCCTTCGAAAGACCCTGAATAGGCAAAGCAATTGTGAGAAAGAAGAACTGAGCTGAAGGTATCATGCTCTCTGACTTCAAACTATACTACAAAACTACAGTCGTCAAAACACTATGATACTGGCACAAAAACAGACATACAGATCAATGGAACAGGATAGAAAGCCCAGAAATAAACCCACACACCTATGGTCAACTAATCTATGACAAAGGAGGCAAGAATATACAAGGGAGAAAAGACAGTCTCTTTAACAAGTGGTGCTGGGAAAATTCGACAGCTACATGTAAAATAATGAAATTAGAACATTCTCTAACACCATACACAAAAATAAAATGATTTAAGATCTAAATGTAAGACCAAATACTATAAAACTCCTAGAGGAAAACACAGGCAGAACACTCTTTGACATAAATCACAGCAATATTTTTCTGGATCTGTCTCCTACAGTAATGGAAATAAAAACAAAAATAAATAAATGGGACCTAACTAAACTTAAGAGCTTTTGCACAGCATAGGAAACCATGAACAAAATGAAAAGACAACCTACAGACTGGGAGAAAATATTTGCAAATGATGCTACTGACAAGGGATTAATTTCCAAAATATATAAACAGCTCAAACCAAACAATCTAATCAAAAAATGGGCAGAAGACCTAAACAGACATTTCTCCAAAGAAGACATACAGATGGCTAACAGGCATATGAAAAGGTGCTCAATATCACTAATTATTATAGAAATGCAAATCAAAACTACAATGAGGTATCACCTCACACCAGTCAGAATAGCTATCATCAAAATATCTACAAATCACAAATGCTGGAGAGGGTGTGGAGAAAAGGGAACCCTTCTACACTGTTGGTGGGAATGTAAATTGGTGCAGCCACTATGGAGAACAGTATGGAGGTTCCTTAAAAAACTAAAAATAGAGCTACCATATGATCTTGCAATCCCAATCCTGGGCATATATCTGGAGAAAACCATACTTCGAAAAGATACATGCACCCCAATGTTCATTGCAGCATTTTACAATAGCCAAGACATGGAAGCAACCTAAATTTCCATCAACCAATGAATGGACAAAGATGTGGTGTGTATATATCTACATATATCTATATATATGCAATGGAATATTACTCAGCCACAAAAAAGAATGAAATCATGCCATTTGCAGTGACATGGATGGACCTAGGGATAATCATAAGAAGAAGAAAGACAAATATTATATAATATCACTTATATGTGTAATCTAAAAAGATGATACAAATGAACTTACTTACAGAAGAGATATAAACTCAAAGACGTAAAAAACAACTTATGGTTATCAAATGGCAAAGGGGGGGAGGGATAAATTAGGAATTTGGGATTAACGTATACATACCACAATATATAAAACAGATAACCAACAAGGACCTACTGTATAGCACAGGGAGCTATACTCA
>NW_020174930.1:59366-201717 GCF_003031525.2 Neophocaena asiaeorientalis asiaeorientalis | reverse complement strand
TATATATACATTTGTATAACTGAATCACTTTGCTGTATACCTGAAACTAACACAACATTGTAAATCAACTATATTTCAATACATTTTTTTAAATGCCAAAAAAGTTCACCACAGTTAAAAACAAAAAACAAATGCCTTTATGGCAAAAATTTAAAAAACATGAGCAAGGCAAAAATATGAAAAACTAGGAAAATTGTGCAATTTATATCACTGAAAAATGGCTATAAAGATATACTGGATATATTAATTAAAATCAGCACATCAACAGGAAAACAGTAAGAAATAAACAGTTCAATAAAAAATATAGATGAATTACAAACAAAAAAGATGTTCCACCTCACTCATGAGAAGAGGAAAGCTTGTAAAACTAAACTTGAGTTATCATTTTTAATCACATTAGTAAAAATTCAAAAAGTTTGATGGCACACTCTATTTGTAAGGTTGTGGAGAAGAAACACACACTCCTAGACTGTTGGCTCTACCTTAAATTACCTTCAGAATCTGACCACTTGAAAGCAACTAACACCCTTAAATGATCATCATTTATTGCTAGGATTATAGAAATAGCCTCCTATATTGTTCCTGCTTTCACTACTACCCCACTAAGGTTTATCTTCAAAATGTAGAGTTATTCTTTTAAACTGTAAGTGAAACTATCCTTTTGACTCAAAAGAATAAAAATGAAAACCCTCAAAACCCCACATTGCGAGAGATAATGTGTTAATGTATTGGAAGACATTTTGATCAAGATGTTAATTCTCCCCAAATTGATCGATATTACAGATTCTATAGTCAGTGCAGTCAAAATCAAAATCTCAGCAGGCTTTCCTGAGATAGACAAGCCAATTTTCAAAACTTTCTATAGAGAAGCAAAGTACCTAGAATCTCCAAAACACTCCTAAAAAAGAACCAAGTTGGAAGACACATATTATCTGATTTCAAGAGTTACTATAAAGAGACATTCATCAAGGTAACGTGGTATTAGCAAAAGGATTAAGGTCATCAGATGTTAACAGAGTCCACATAGGTATAGAGAATAGACTTGTGGTTGCCAAGGGGGAGGAGGGGTGAGGGGCGGAAGGATTGGGAGTTTGAGATTAGCAGATGCAAGCTTTATATATAGGATGGATAAATAACAAGGTCCTACTGTATAGCACAGGGTACTATATTCAATATCCTGTGATAAACCATAATGAAAATACAAAAAAGAATGTATATATATGTTTACCTGTGTCACTTTGCTGTACAGCAGAAATTAACACAACATTGTAAATCAACTATACTTCAATAAAATTTTTTAAAAAATAAAAAAAAGAAGTGAACAGAATCCAGAAACAGACCCAAACATAGGTTGCTAGTTGATTTCCCTCAGAGATGCCAATGCAATTCAATGGAGAAAGGATACTCTTGTCAACAAATGGTGCTGACAGGTGGGTATGCAAAGGTAGAAAGCGCAAACATGGCAAGTGCACGTTCCTCTACTCCCAATTCCTCTACTCTATTCTGCCAGCACAGAATACTAAGACCCTCAGACACAGAAATTCTTAGTTTTAGATTGGGCCAACGAGAACATACTTTGTCCTTTTCTGATTGGCAAGCTTTATACTGAAATAAAATTTTAAAGTTGATCTAAAAAGGAAATTATTGATATAACATAGATTTTGAAATCCTAAGAGAATACTATCAACAAGCTCATGAAAATACATTTAAAAACATAAATAGGGACTTCACTGGTGGTCTAGTGGGTAAGACTCTGTGCTCCCAATGCAGGGGGCCCAGGTTCAATCCCTGGTTGGGGAACTAGATCCGATCCCGTATGCATGCTGCAACTAAGACTCTGCGTGCCACAACTAAGAGTCCGCATACCACAACTAAAGATCCTGCATGCCACAACAAAGATCCAGTGTGTCACAACTAAGACCCTTCAGAGCCAAAATTTAAAAATAAAAATGAACAATTTTCTATGAAAACGTAATGAGGAAAGTTACACTAAAAAAAACCATACAAATCCATCATAGACTTATGACCAATAAATTAATCAAAATCTTCATGCAAAAAGTCTTCATAAGGCCCTAATTTATAGGTGAGTTTAACAAAATCTACATGTAACACAATTTTCTCATCTAAATTATTATTAAAGAAAAGGAGCAGGAAAATGTCCCATTTCCTTTTATGAGACTATGACCATGATACCATAATTGGACACAGAAACAAGAAAGCATAGTCTAATCCAAGTTGTGGATACAAAAATAAAAATCCTAAATACAGTATTAGCAAAAAGTCCTAGGAAGATATGTAAGAAGCAACTTACCACACTTATTAGCAATTAGGGTCTACACAGGGATTTAAGTTAACATTAGAAAATCCATTATACTGTTTACAGTATTTATAGATTAAAGGAAATAAGCTATAGCTTTGCTCCAATAGATACACAAAATGTAATCAATGTAATTTAATGCACATTCATGACTAATGTGAAATCTTAACAAACAGATACCTGGATGCAACCTTCTTACCCTGACAAAGGTAACCTATCAAAAGCTGACAGCAAACATCACAATTAATAGTAAAATAGTGTATATTATCCCTCAAGATTGACTTGATCTATTTTTATTTCTTTTTCCATTTAATGCATGGATGCTTCTTAACCTTATAAATCCACAAAAATGCAAAATGGGGAAAGAATAAAGAGCTCACCTGAGGTATGTTCATTTTCTGCTCTTGGGAGAGTAGAGAACTGTGGTTCAGCTGAGGGGACAGAAAGATGGGTGTCATGAGACATAACCTGTCTTATAGCTCCTAGATTCACTCCCCAAGATCTCAGCACCCCAGTTGGGGATAATCTTCCTTATAGGCATAGGGCCCTCTCAGCCTTGAAAAGGCACTACAGTGATCACATACAGGTGGCACCACCTGTCTTTGTGTGACTCTGAGATGACCATGAGGATTAAATCTGCAGTTTTTAACTGAGTGAATGTAAACTTTATTCAATCATTTTAAAAATAATGCATGTGTCCTAACACAAGTAAATAAAAACAACAGAAGATTAGCTGAATTAAATACACCAAAGGATAAGACACTATACTTTCATTAAAATTAACGTAGCAGAACAATACTCAGTATGCACCATTTATCTATTTTTCTTATTAATATTATTTACCCGCTGGTATATACAATCTACAGAAAGCCTAATAAAAGAAATGGGATGCCTTAAGGCAGGAAATTTTAATTGTTTCAGCCGTGATATATTTGTCAAAAGGCCCTTTTGGTGACCTACCTGTGAGAGGGCGAAGTGCACTGTTTTCCTGATTCTGTCACAAACTGGGTTTCCCTGGACAAGTCACTGAACTTTTCAGGCCCGATGTCTTTAAAGATTTCAAGAGAGTTAGAAATAGATGACCTTGGAAAACCCTTCACATATCATCATTCTGGGATCCTGTGAGGTCAGCATATCACTAGTGTCACATGTGGTGATAGACACACGTGACAGCAACACAGCATCTTTGGGGGGGGCATTTAAGGGGAGTGGAGACAGCATTTCCTCCCTCTGCCTGGTTATCCCTTACCCCCAGACCTCACCCTCACAAGCTCTCCAGCAAAATGGCCTTTCCTGAATAGCCTGCCCCTGGACCAGTTCAGCTCACCTTGCTCTCCTCAAGGCTGGCCCAAACCCCCCACTGTCACATAGTCTGGTGGCTTCTGGAGATGGATGGGGTCATCACCAAGACTGGCTCATTCTGAGCAGGGAGATTAAGAACAGCTTCTGATCTTGCAAATCTAGGATCTGCTCCTTTCTGGGCTCTTCTGTCTCTGCTCTGAGGCTCTGGAACGAGGTCTAAGGTCATAGGGGTGCTCTCTTCCAGGTAAGACTCCTGTTAACAGAGACTCCCTGTTAACAGAGACTCCCTGCTTCCTACTTTACAAGGGTCACTTTGTTTCCAGGTAACTGAGTCGTGGATCCAAGAAACAATTCATTTTAGGAGCAAAAACCTAATTCTTGGAATTCATTATAATACCAGACTTAAAAGACAGACAGCCTGACAATGCAGAAGGGGCCAGGGACCTCTGTCTGCCCCAAGTGACCTGAAGAGACACTAGAAATCCCAGAATACATTTTGACACATGGTAGGATTCCATCTACATTCACTTTCCCTTATACTTCTGGGAACCAGCGACAGGCCTCTTTGCTAAGTGCTGTGAAGGCTACAATGTCGGTATTAGGTAGGTGTGATATTTAGACAAAGCCTGAGGCTGTAAGTAAAGCACACCTGCCCTTGAATTTAAACTCCCTCACTACTAGCTTGTGACCTGACCACACCGTTCCACCAACCTGAGCCTCGGTTTTTGTTAAAGTGGTAGTGAGAAAACATAAAGCCGTCCAATGAAAAGAATAAAGTGTCTTCCAACTATAATAGCAGTTGTCACTTACTCAGTGCTCAGTATCTGGCACTAGTCTAAATGCTTTACAAGTGATGACTTAGATCTAAGTTTCAAAACAACGCCATGAAACAGTCATCATTAGTATCATTTTCATATGAAATACCTCTTACCCAGGTTCCTTCTGTAACCCTGCTTACAGGTGACAGACCTGTAATTTACCGGGCCCTTCTGCTCCAGAGCTGGGGCTCTCATCGCAGACCCCTGGCCACCGTCAGCACTATAAATTCACTTTGCCCCCTGCCGCCGACATGGGCTTTTTTTCCCCGAGCACACGGTCCCCACACACCCAGGCCTACACTGAGCACCTGCTCTTAACCGGACCAGCCCGACCTGTACCCCGGGAGCCCGAGGGCCGGGGTCACCCCCTACCGGCCTCCCCCAGGCTGAGGGCCCGCCCGGGCGCATACACCGGCGTTGGTGGGAGGGAGTCCCAAAGATTTTCCGCTTCCATCCCTAGGCACAAATGCACCCCTCTCAGCTGGTGCCCCCGCACTCTCACCCCAGGTGCGCACCCTTCACTTTCCGAGCCGACTCCCAGCTTCCCAAACCTCTTCCCTGGAGTCTAGAGAAGACGAAAGAGGAGGCGGGGATACAGCCGCACACGCGCAGAAGCAGCCCAGAATCCCCTTCCCAGAGTGCCGCGCGGTAAAACAGAAGGATTCAAGACTACATTTCCCATAGACCTCCGCGTCCACTGCTGCGGTCACTCTTTAGGCGTTTACGCATTTTAGAAAGCTGAAGGGAGATGTCTTACAAGTGTCTTGCCCAGCTTCTCAAGGATCCTGAAAAGAACGGGTTAAATATCAACTTAAATGCCAGATGCAAAGGGTGGTCCCCTATTGGCTCCCAATTGAACCAGCAGTTTTTTCATAAGTCATTTGGAGACAGTTGGGGAAACTTGAATATGGATTGGATATTGAAAATGTTAAAATTACCATTACGTAGGTAAAGTATGAAAAAATTTTGAGTTACGTAAGAAAATTGGTTTTGTAAAAAAAAAAAAAAGGCAGGACGACTGAGGTATTTAGTATTGAAATTAAATAGCTGTAAAATTATAATTTTGTAATTTTTCAACTTGGGACCTCTACATGTTTCTATACAGCCAACAGACCCATTAACACCTAAGCCCCGTGCTGGCACCCCTGGAGCCCAGTGTGGAGGTTCAACTGGAGGTCAAGGCAGTGCTGCAGGTATAGATGTATTGATATATAAGGAAGCTGTTAGTTTTTATGACTCAACATTGTTTTCAGATGAATTCTATTATTGTTTCAACAAATTTTGTTAATTAAATTACGTTGATCTTGGATTTCTGTGCACATAACAAGTTTGCCTGCTTTTTGCTGACATACGTAATTCTTTGTCATTCTTTAATGAATTACAAATAACAGCACAAAAATGCTGGTCAAACTGTATTAAATCAATATTACATTAAATCAATCATAATAGACTTTAACATAAATTTCACTAACGGAAAGAAAGTGGTCACTACATATGTTCATGGAACAAATATTTATTGAAAACTTGCTGTGCGATAGACATCATTCTAGACGCTGGGATAACAACATCAGATAAAAGATATTAAATTCCCTATCCCCATGGAGTTTATGATCAGGGTTGTTGTCAGGGTCACCTCAAAAAACACATGTCAATTGTTAAGAAACAAAAGGACACTTGAGTTTAATAAACGGGGGCTCCAAAAACATGGGTAGGGTTGGTGAAGCATCCTGTAACTGATGATGGTAGGGACCCATTATCACTGTCAGGCTTATAGTGAGGGTAAGTAATATTACCAGAGCCTGGCAGAAAAGGCTACACTATGAGAGCTGTGGCCTTAGGAAGAGAAACATTGTAATGGCCATTACATGGCTCTGCACAGCAAGCCAAAATTATAAATACACAAACCTCACTTGTTTTCTTCCCTCTAATGTCCTATCCTCTCTTAAGCATTTGTAAGCCCTATTCAGTACCTATTCCTAGAACTTCATCCACATCTGTCTCCTCCAGACATCTTATTCCAGTCTTATTCTTGTCTAGCCCCCCTCTACCCGTCAACTCATTGAGCTTTGGACATGAATCAGTATAAATCTAACCTCAGGACACAGCTCTTCTTCACAAAGTGAACTACTAAATATACCTCCTTAAAATTTGCCCCTGGGCAGATTTCTTATCACTACACATTTGAGAATCACTCCTAAGTGAGACTGTAATTGCAGTAGCCATAACTTCCAATGATGCTACCATACATTGTAGATCCAGTTTGAAGGAGATTCAACTGGTAGATGGCACAGGTCTCCCTTAGGGACTTTTGGGGAATGATTAATTGTATATACTTGTGTTATATACTTGTGTATATACTTGTGTTAAGTTACGAGAAATTTTGTCAAAAGGACCCAGTCTCTCCTTTACTTGAAGCCTCCTGTCTATAAAGTAGGATATATCAAGGACTGTGAAAGAGGATCTGAATCCCTTTTATGATGACTTGTGTGTTCTGCCCACGAGACACAGAATTTCATATAGGTATATATGTCAAGAAGTATCTTTGTAGGGTGCCCATCTATTCTATTTCACAGACTTCATTATTGAAGAGCCACCACCACAGATGTATTCAGGTTACCACAAAAGATGGCTGCACGTCAAAAAAAACTTAGAGAGTTTTAAAAAATATTTATCAGGATCTCGTTAGAGAAATACATATTTCATTGGTATGAAATGCAGCATGGGCTGCTCCTGAGTCCATCGTGGGTATACGCATATTGATAAATTTGCCCCTATCTAAACATAATTCATCTCTCCTGGTTTAATACCCTAAGGATCCACCCAAATATATGCGACCAAGTTTCTGCTTGTACTACTGAGCAAGATCATTTTTTAAAAATTGAAGTATAGTTGATTTACAATATTATATTAGTTTCAGGTATACAACATAGTGATTCGATATTTTTATAGATTATACTCCATTTAAAGTTACAAAATATTGGCTATATTCCCTGTGCTATATATTACAACTTTGTATCTTATTTATTTTATACCTAGTAGTTTGTACGTCTTAATCCCCTTCTCCTACATTGCCCCTCTGCTACACCTCTCCCATTAGTAACCACTAGTTAGTTCTCTGTAAGTCTGTTTTTGTTTTGTTATATTCATTCATTTACTTTTTTAGGTTCCACGTATAAGTGAAAACACACAGTATTTGTTTTTCTCTGTATGACTTATTTCACTAAGCATAATACCCTCCAGGTCCATTCATGTTGTTGCAAACGGCAAAATTTCATTCTTTTTTATGGCTGAGTAGTATTCCATTGTATATATACCACATCTTCTTTATCCATTTATCTGTTGGTGGACACTTAGGTTGCTTCCACATCTTGGCTATTGTAAATAACGCTGCTATGAACATGGGGGTGCACATATCTTTTCAAATTAGTGTTTTTATTTTTTTTCAGACACATATCCAGGAGCAGAATTGTTGGATCATATAGTAGCTCTGTTTTTATTTTTTTGAGGAACAGCCATACTGTTTTCCATAGTTACTGTACCAATTTACATTCTCATCAACAGTGTATGAGGGTTCCCTTATCTCCATAACCTTGCCAACATTTATTATATGTTATCTTTTTGATGATAGTTATTTGGACAGGTGTGAGGTACTATGGTGATTGATTTGCATTTATTAGTGATGCTGAGCATCTTTTCATGTGCCTGTTGGCCATCTGTGTCTTCTTTGGAAAAATGTCTATTCAGGTCTTCTGCCCATTTTAAAATAGGGCTTTTCTTTTTATGTTGAGTTGTATGAACTCTATATTAACCCTTTATTAGAAATATAATTTGCAAATACCTTCTCTCATTCAGTAGGTTGCCTTTTTGTTTTGTTGATGGTTTCTTTGTTCAAAAGCCTTTAAGTTTGATTAGGTCCCATTTTTGCTTTTGTTTCCTTTGCTTTAGGAGACAGATCAAAATATATATATATATTGCTAAGACTTATCTTAAAGAGTGTACTGCTGTTGTTTTCTTCTAGGATTGTTATGATTTCCAGTCCTATGTTTAGGTCAATCAATTTTGGGTTTATTTTTGTATATGGTGTGAGAAAATGTTCTAATTTCAATATTTACATGTAGCTGTCCAGTTCTCCCAGCACCACTTATTGAAGAGACTGTCTTTTCCCCATTGTATATTTTTGCCTCCTTTGTCATAGAATAATTGACCATAAGTGCATGGGTTTATTTCTGAACACTCCATTTTGTTGCATTGATCTATGTGTCTGTTTTGTGCCAGTACTGTACTGTTTTGATTACTGTAGCTTGGCAGTAAAGTCTGAAGTCAGGGAGCATTATTTTAGGATTATTTGTTCTACTTCTATGAAAAATTTCATGGATATTTTATCTGTAGATTGTTTTAGGTAGTATGGACATTTTAACAATATTAATTCTTCTAATCCACAAATATTGGATATCTTTCCATTTATTTGCTTCCTATTCAGTTTCCTTCATTAATGTCTTATAGTTTCCAGAGTTAGGTCTTTGACCTCCTTGGTTAAGTTTATGCCTAAGATATATTATTCATTTTGATGAAATTGTTCATAGGAATGCTTTTTTGCTTTCTCTTCCTGATAGTTCAATATTAGTGTACAGAAAGCAACAGATTTCTGTACATTGATCTTGTATCCTGCAACTTTTCTAAATTTATTTATTAGTTCTAGTAGTTTTTTTGGTAGAAACTTCAGGGCTTTCTAAATATAGTATCATGTCATCTGCAAATAGTGATAGTTTTCTTCCCTTCTAATTTGAATACCTTTTATTACCTTTTCTTGCCTGATTGCTGTGGCTAGGACTTCCAACACTATGTTAAATAGAAGTGTTGAGTGGGCATTCCTTCTTATTCCTGATTTTAGAAGAAAAGTTTTCAGTTTTTCACCACTGAGTATTATGCTAGCTGTGAGCTTGTCATATATGGCCTTTATTATGTTGAGATATGTTCCCTCTATACCAATTTGTTTAGAGTTTATCATGAATGAGTGTTGAATTTCATCAAATGCTTTTTCTCCATCTATTGAGATGATCATGTGATTTAGATCCTTTTTTTTTAATATAGTGTATCACATTGGTTGATCTGCACATATTGAACCATCTTTGTATCCCTGGAATAAATTCCTCTTGATCATGGTGTATGATCCTTTTAATGTATTGTCGAATTTGGTTTGCTAATATTTCATTTTGTATCTATGTTCATCAATGATATTGACCTGTAATTTTCTTTTTTGTCTGGTTTTGGTGTCAGAGTAATTGTGACCTCATAGAATGAGTTTGGGAATGTTCCTTCCTTTACAACTTTTTTTTTGTGTGTGTGTGGTACGCAGGCCTCTCACTGTTGTGGCCTCTCCCATTGTGGAGCACAGCCTCCGGACGCACAGGCTCAGTGGCCATGGCTCATGGGTCCAGCTGCTCCTTGGCATGTGGGAATCTTCCTGGACTGGGGCACGAACCCGTTTCCCCTGCATCGGCAGGTGGACTCTCAACCACTGCACCACCAGGGAAGCCCCCTTTTCAACTTTTTGGAATAGTTTGAGAAGGATAGGTATTCACTCTTATTTTTATGTTTGGTAGAAGTCCCCTGTGAAGCTGTTCTGTCCTGGAATTTTGTTTTTTTGGGGAATTTTTTGATTACTGATTTAATTTCAATACTAGCAATCAGTCTGATCAGATTATCTATTTCTTCCTGATTCAGTCTTGGAAGATTGTATGTTTCTACGAATTTATCCATTTCTTCCAGGTTGTCCAATTTATTGGCATATAACTGTTTGTAGTATTCTTAGGATTTTTTTTTTGTATTTTTGTGATATTGGTTTCATTTCTTATTTTGTTTATTTGGGTCCTCTCTCTTATTTTCTTAATGAGATTGGATAAAGGCTTATCTATTTTTTTAGCTTTTTAAAAAACCAAAAAACAACACTTGGCTTCATTGATCTTTTCTGTTGTTGTCGTTATTTTTTTTGTCTCTGTTTTATTTATTTCTGCTATGATCATTATTATTTCCTTCCTTCTCCTGACTTTGGGCTTTTTTCTTCTTTTTCTAATTTGTTTAGATGGTAGCTTAGGTTGTTTATTTGATATTTTTCTTATTTCTTGAGGTAAGCCTGTATTGCTATAAACTTCCCTCTTAGAACTGCTTCTGGAAAGTTGCATTTAATTTTCATTTGTCTCAAGATATTTTCTGACTTGCTCTTTGTTTGTTGACCCATTGGTTTTTTAATAGCATGTTGTCTAATCTCCATGTGTTTGTGTTTTTTCCACTTTTCATCCTGTAACTGATTTCTAGTTTCATACCGTTGTAGTCAGAAATGATGTTTGGTAAAATTTCTATCTTCTTTAATTTGTTGAGACTTGTTTTGTGGCCTATCATGGGATCTATCCTGGAGAATGTTCCACATGCATTTGAAAATATTGTGTATTATGTTTTTATTGGGGATTGAATGTCCTGTAGATATCTATTAATTCCAACTGGTCTAATATGTCATTTAAGGCCAATGTTTTTGTATTGAATTTCTGTCTGTACGATCTTTTCAGTGATGTAAGTTGGTGTTAAATTCCCCTACTATTATTGTATTATTGTAAATTTCTCCCTTTTATGTCTGTTAATATTTGCTTTATATATTTAGGTGTTCCTATATTAGGTGCACATATGTTTACAAATATTATAACTTCTTCTTGTATTGATCCCTGTATCATTAAATAATGCCTTTCTGGGCTTCCCTGGTGGTGCTGTGGTTGGGAATCTGCCTGCCAATGCAGAGGACACGGGTTTGATCCCTGGCCCGGGAAGATTCCACATGCCGCCGAGCAACTAAGCCCGGGTGCCACAACTACTAAGCCTGCGCTCTAGAGCCCGTGTGTCACAACAACTGAAGCCCAGATGCCTAGAGCCCATGCTCTGCAACAAGAGAAGCCACGACAATGAGAAGCCCGCGCACCACTCGCTGCAACTAGAGAAAGCCCGCATACAGCAAAGAAGACCCAACACAGCCAAAAATAAAAACAAATAAATAAATAAATTTATTTAAAATATAATGCTCTTCTTTGTCTTTTGTAATAGACTTTTTTTTAAAGTCTACTTTATCTTATATGTGTATTGCTACTCCTGCTTTCTTGTCATTTCTATTTGCATGAGATAGCTTTTCCCATCCCCTCACTTCCAATCTTTGTGTGTCTTTAGCTCTGAAGTGAGTCTCTTAGATGGATTTTGGTTTTTTCATCCAATCAGCTACCGTATGTATTTTGATTGCAGCATTTAGTATTGAGAAAGATCTTGAGTTCCTTTTGTGTGTGCTTTTTTTTTCTGGATTAGACCTTGCAATTTTCCCTCCAAGCATAGTTGGTTTTTAAATTCCCACTATGCGCCTGGAGTCAGTAAGGGAGGTTGTACAGGCAGACCCTGAGGAGAGTGTGCACTCCCCTAGAAGAGGGATGAGTTATATTAGGATCACTCCTTAGTATTAGGTGAGAAAGAAATGAGAGCGCCACTGTTAGAAGTCAGTTAATCACTTCTTTTTCATATCTGCTAATAAACAGTAACTTTTAGTCAACCTTAGAGGCCTTAAAATTTCAGAGAGCATTTCAGGTACAACAATCCTGAACTGCCTCACAAGCTTCAAGTGTCTAATTTGCCAGGTAAGGTGTACAGAGCAGAGAATATCTGCTCTGACCAACTAGTAGCAGATGCTTGGCCATATCCTTCTCCTCTGATAATAACATTAGGCTTCCTGGATGCTTGGTAAATCTGCCTAAGTGAATATCTTCACCTTGATCTTGACCTCACATTGAGTCCATCCTAGTAGGGTTTGGGGGAGAAGGTGTATTTATTTGGCATCCATCCTCCTATGCGTAGAATTTTATAAAAGATTCAGAAGTATAATGTCCCTCTTGAAGATATTCTTGTATTCAAGCCTTATCAGAATGAATACTTAAAATAATTTCCATCTATTGAGAGCCCAAATATATTGGATCACTTTTGAAACTGTTCAGTCACTTCCATCTAGGAATTGTCCCCCTCCATTTTGGTCACTATAGGTTAGCTTTGTATTTTCTAGTGTTTCATGCAGAAGGAATCATATGGTGCATACTCTTCTGTATGTCTTTTTTTTTCCACTCAGGATAATGATTTTGAGATTTATCTAATAGTTGTGTACCAGCAATGTAGAAACTGTCTCACATGGGGAGAAACAACTGCTTATGAGATCAAGGTGTACTCATCATGCTCAATGTATTCAGGCTATATCTGAATCCAAAGACATGTACTCATTCCAATTTCAAGGTCCCTAGACTTTTGCACTAAATGTATCAAGTTTCATCTAATATGCTTCCTCAAATTGTGACTCCAATTGTTATTGTTATTTTTTGAAGAATAATGGCCCAAACTTCCTAACTGATGAAAAATGTTAATTTACTCATCCAAGAAGCTTAATGAATCCTAAGTAGGATAAATACACAGAGTTGTATACCCAGACACACTGTAGTCAAAATGTTGAAAGCCACACACAAAGAGAAAAATCTTAAAAGTAGAAAGAGAAAAACAACTTAATACATATTGGAGAGCATCACTATAAATAAAAGCCTAGCTTATCACCAGAGAAAATGGACTCAAGAAGGCAGTGGAATAACATATTCAAAATACTGAAAGAAAAACTGCTAATGAAGAATTTTTTATCCAGCAAAACTATCCACCAGTTATAAAGGTGAAATAAGGACATTTCTGAATTTTAAAAGGCTGGGAGAATTCCTTGCTATCAGAACTGATTTATGAGAAATACTAAAGTAAATTCTTTGGGCTAGAAGAAAATGACATTAGACACTAGCACAAATCAACTGGAAGAAATGAAAAGTACCAGGAGTAATAAATATCTAGATTAAGAATAAAATAATTTATAAATATATTTTCTCATTTCTTCTATTAAATTCTTTAAAATGCATAAGATTGTATAAATAAATAATTATAACACTGTATTGTTGGTTTGTAAGGCATATAGATGTAATATATATTAAAACAATTACTCAAGAAAAGAAAAGAATAGAGTTACATTGTAGAAAACATTCTATGTTTCATGGGAATTCAGTTAATATTAATTTCAAATAGACTGCAATAAGTTAAGATGTATATTGGAATACGAAGTTCAGACACTAGGAAAATAATTCAAAAATGTAGTAAAAATCAATAAAAGAATTAAAATAATTTACTAAAATATTTTACACAAGTCATTAAAGGGAGAACAGAAGAACAAAGAAGACTGAAAACAGAAAACAAATAGCAAAATGGCAAATGTAACTCTGACCCTATCAATAACTGCACTAAATGTAAATAGTCTAAACAACTCAATTAGAAAACAGAGATTGACAAAATGGATAATACAGCAAGATCCAACTATAAACAAGCTACAAAAGACATATCTTAGATTTAAAGACACATATTCATTGAAAGTAGAAGGATGGGAAAGATATGTTATGCAAGTAGTAACCTGCTGACATGGTTGTATTAATACTAGACAAGGTAGATTTTAAAACAAGAATATTACTAGAGATAAAGAGGGACAAATCCAAATGATAAAATGTCAATAATATTATAAATGCATACAAATATAATAACAGAACTTCAAAGTACATGAAGCAATATCTGATAGAAATGAAAGGAGAAATAGACAATACAACAATAATAGTTGGGAATTTCAATTTCCTAATGTCCAAAAATAATAGAAAAAAAATGAAACAAAATCAGCAAGGTTATAGAAGAAAGATCTGAAAAACACTATCAACCAAAGTAATTTAAGTGACATATATAAAATGCTCCATTCAATAAATACAGAATACACATTCTTTTCAACAGCACATGGAACATTCTCTAGGATAGACCGTGTATTTAGCCATAAACAAATATCAATAAATTAAACAGGAATGAAATAATATAAATATGTTCTCCAACCACAGTGGAATGTGAAATATCAAGAACAGAGTATATCTGGGATATCCACAAATATTTGGAAATTAAATGACACATGTCTGAATAACACATAAGTCAAAAAATAAATTGGAAGGAAAATTAGAAAGTATTTTGAAGTAAATGAAAAATTTAAATAGTATATCAAACTGTATAGGATGTGCCTAAAGCAGTTCTTAGAAAGAAATTTATACTGTTAAACACCTGTAGTGGAAGAGAAGTCTCACATCAATAACTTAGGTTTCAACCTCAAGACACTAAAAAAGAAGAAACCATGCAAAAGAAAGGAAATAATAAAGGTTAGAACACATATCAACAAAATACAAAACACAAAAATTAATAAAACCAGAATTTTGTCAATCTGGCTCTTTAAAAGATCAACAAAATTGACAATCCTTTAGCTAGCATTCCAAGCAAGAATTTACCAAAACAAGAAATGTAGATACAGAAATTAAAGGAGTATGAGAGAATATTATGAACAACTTTATGTCACAAATTAGACGTTTTATAAGGTACAAATTCTTAGATCCAAATTTCCAAAACTGACTCAAAAAGAAATAGAAAATCTCAATACATCTATAACAAATAATAAAATTAAATTAGTAATTAAAATCCTTTCAGGAAATAAAAGCCCAGATTCAGATGACTCAACTGGTGAATTCCACTGAATATTAAAGGAAGAAATAATCTAAATCCCTCACCATCTATTCCAGAAAATGTAGAAAAGAGAGAGCAGGTCTCACATCATTCTATTAGGCCAGTTTCATCTTGATATCAAAGGCAAATGAAGACATCACATGCAAAGAAAAGACTGATATCCCTCATGAATATAGATGAAAAAATCCTTAACAATATATTATTAAGCCAGAGTAATGTCACCAAGATGGTGGAGTAGGAGACTTCAGCCTCCATCCCCCAACAAAGATCAACAATTAGACATCTCTCCATGAACAAAAAGAGTGCTGGAGTCCACTTAAGAAACTTCAGCAACACAGTGGAACAAAGCAATTGAAAATAACTGCATAAAAAGGGAAAGAAGAACAGCTTCATTTTGCCTACATCACCCTGTCTTCCAAGCTGGCACTGCTCAGTGCCAAGAGAAAACTCCCCAGCTAGAAACCATTCTCCTTGAAGGGAAAGGGAGAGTGGAGTGAGTGACCAGCTTCCCAGCCTTTCAGGACACACAAAAAGCACTTGATTCAGTTTTACCTTCCCAGAGACTGGCAAAGCTGAGATGTACAGAGATGGCTAGGAGCAAGGAAGAAAAGTAGGGTTTACTAATATCAACATATATTGAAAGCAACCTCAGTTCTTTGACCTCAGCAGCTTCCATCACAGAAGAAACAGCCACTTCAAACCCCCCAGATTTCACTGATTTTTGCCTCATGGGTATTCACTTTAGTAGATGCCAGCCACCTGAGTCCCTCCCTGATCCCCATCCCCATTTCCACTGGAACCTGGGACCCATGCTGGCAACCAGTCCAGGCCTCTGCAGCTGCGTGAGTATGAAGTGTCAGTATAGACCCTGGTGGCTGACCCCTACCACTTCAGTCTTTGTACTTGCACACCACTGGTCTCCATTGCTGTGTGTGTACCCATAGGAAGATCTTACAGCCAAGGAAGTATGCTCCAATAGCCAAGGGCCCCACAGCTACTTGTGGGCCTGGACCCAGCCCTGTCTCCTGTCACTGGCCTACACCATTGGGCTCTTCTGCAGCTAGCCACTTCAGCTGTGCATCTGCACGCCCCTAGTCTGACCCCTGACCTTGGCCTCCACTGTCATGTGTATGCCTGTGAGGAGACTGCGCAGCCACAGGAGTGCATGCCAGAGCCCCTGTAGCTTCTTGTGGGCCTGCATCTGTCCCTCTCTTCTATAATTGACCTGCGCCACTTGGCTCACCTGAAGTTAACCTCTTGAACTGTATATTTGTATGCCCTTGGCCTGACTCCCAACACCGGCCTCCACTGCCATGCACCTGTAGTGAGAACCAGCAGCCATGGTGGTGTATGCCAACAGACACAGCCTCCAGAGCTTCCAGGGTGCCTGCAGTTGGCCTTGACCCTTACCCTGGCCCCCACTACTATAAGTGTGTTTGTAACTGGCTCTGACACTATGCAGGCACCCACAGCTACCCCTGCAGCTGAGCATGTATACACCACTGGCTCTGGCTACCACCACTGCCTGCCCTGGTCCCTAGATGCTGGAACTGGAGGTGCCTCTGAGGACCCTGATAGCCTTTGAAGCCTCTGTGGACTCCCTGCAGTGCTCACCAAGGATCACACAGTTGTTGATCATGCCAAGGACTCAGTGGCCTGAAAAATAGGTCAGCACGCCCTGCCAAAACTGGAACCACCACATGCCCTTGCACTTGGCACTCTGCACCACTAGATCCAGGATCACTACAAGTTCCAGCATATCCCCACCCCTAGGTAAAGGTCTTTTCTTACCAAAGTCAGTCCATAAAGTCAGGAAGAAGTGACTGTTTATTCAAATGCACAGACACATACACAAGCCTAGACGGATCATGAAGAATGAGGGAAACACAACTCCACCAAAAGAACACAGTAAACTTCCATTAACTGACCCCAAAGAAATGGAGATACAGGAATTGCTTGACAAAGGATTCAAAATAATTCTTTTAAAGATACTCAGAGCTACAAGAGAACATAGATAGGAGATTTTAAAAAATCATGGAAACATTACTAGAACAAAAAGATGTTCAACAAAGAGAGAAAACATAAAAAAGAACAAAACAGAAATTTTGGAACTGAGGAATACAATGTCTGAAATGAAGAAATCAATAGAAAGCTTCAACAGCAGACTGGAGTAAGTAGAAGAAGAAATTAGTCAGCTTGAAGACAGATCAATTGAAATTATCCAATCAGAGGAGCAAAACAAAAAAAGAATAAAAAGGAATGAAGAAAGCCTACAAGATTTATGAGACACAGAGAAGCAATCTACACATCATTGGAGTCCCAGAAAGAAAAGAGAGGGAGAAAAGGGTAGAAACCTTTTCTAAAGAAAAATGGCTATAAAATAAAATAAAATAAACAAGCAAAAGGAATAATGGCTGAGAACTTCCCAAACCTTGGGGAGAGAGTTGGACATCCTAGTTCATGGAGTTAATAAGTCATCTCAAATTTTCTATCAAAAATGAACTTCTCTAAAATGTATTATAATTAAACTGTCTAGAATCAAAGACAAGGAGAGAATTTTGAAAGCAGCAAAGAAAAAAAATCTCTGTCATACAAGATAACCCCCATAAGGCTATCAGCAAATTTCTCAGCAGATACCTGGTAGGGAAGGAGAGAGTGAGATGATATACTCAAAGAGCTGAAAGAGAAAAAAAAAAAAACGCCAACCAAAAATACTTTACCCAGAAAAGTTGTCCTTCAGGAATAAAGAAATAAAGAGAAACGGAGGGAGTTCATCACAACTAGAACTGCCTTACAAGAAATGGTGGAAGCAGTTCTCCAAGCTGAAACAAAAGGTTAACTACTAACATAAAAACATATGAAAAATACATAAGACACTGGTAAATGTGAGTATACAGTCATATTCAGAATACACTAATACTGTAATATGGCAGTGTTAACTACTTAACACTAATATAAAGAGTAAAGGAATAAAAGTATTAAAAATAGCTAAAGCTACAAAAATTTGTTAATGTATACACAATATAAAAAGATATAAATTGTGACATTAAAAACATAAAATGTAAAAGGGGAGGGGAATAAAAGGGTAGACTTTTTGTATGTGATCAAAATTAAGTTGTTAACAGCTAAAAATAAGCTGTTTATCTAGAAGATGTTTCAAGTAAGCAACAGAATATCCACAAAACCAAAATCTATAGTAGGCACACACAAGATAAAGAGAAAGGAATCAAGCGTACCTCTATGAAATATCAATTCACAAATGAAGAGAACAAGAGAGGAAGAAAGGAACTTTAAAACAGCCAGAAAACAATAAACAGATGGCAAGAATAAGTCCTTACCTATAAATAATTACTTTAAATGTAAATGGGTTAAATTCTAAATATAAAGGCATAGAGTAGATGAAAGATAAAAAAATTAGATCCAATTATATACTTCCTACAAGAGACTCACTTTGACTTCGTGACACACACAGGCTCAAGTGAAGACATAGGAAAAGATTCCATGCAAATGCAAACTAAAAAGAGCTGTACTTTTGTCAGACAAAATAGACTTTTGTCAAAAACTGTCACAAGATATAAAGAAGGTCATTATATAATTTTAAAGAGGTCAATTTATCAAGATGATATAATAATTATAAATATGATGCATGCATAATTGGAACACCTATTTTAAGCAAATACTAACAGATATAAAGGGAGTAATAGACAGCAATACAATAATAGTAGGAGACTTCATTACCCCACTTTCCATAATGGATAGATCACACAGAAAGAAAATAAATAAGCACACATTTGACTTGGACTACATCTTGGACCAAATGAACCTAACAGACATATAGAGAACAGTCCATCTAACAGCAATGGAATGAATACATATCCTTTTCAAGCACACATAAAACATTCTCCAAAAGAGATTATATATTAGGTCACAAAACAAATCTCAGCAAATTTATAAAGATTGAAATCATACCAAGTATCTTTTTCTGACCACAATGGTATGAAACCAGAAATCAATAACATGAAGAAAACTGGAAATTTCAAAAATATATGGAAATCAAATGACACACTCTTGAAAAACCAGTGGGTCAAAGATGAAATCAAGGCAAATCAAAAAACATCTTGAGACAAATGAAAATGGAAACAGACATATCAAAACTTATGGGATGCAGCAAAAGCAGCATTAAAAGGAAAGTTTATAGTGATAAATGACTACACTAAAAAACAAAAAGTCTCAAATAAGTCACCTAACTTTACACCTCAAGGAACTATAAAAATACTAACTATATCCAAAATTAGCAGATGGAAGAAGATAACAAAGATCAGAGCAGATATAAATAAAATAGAGAATAAAAAAATCAATAGAAAAGATCAATAAAACTGAGTTCGGTTTTTTAAAAGATGAACAGTATTGCCAACAAATTGGACAACCTACAAGAAATGAAAAAATTCCTCAAAACATAAAACCTACCATATCCACATCACAAAGAAATAGAAAATCTGAACAGACCAGTAATGAGTAAGGAGATTGATTCAGCAACCTAAAACCACCAAACAAAGAAAAGCCCAGGACCACATGGCTTCTCCATTGAATTCTACCAAACATTTAAATAATTAATGCCAATACCTCTCAAACTCTTTCAGAAAAGTTGAAAAAGAGGGAACAGTCCCAAACTTGTTTTATGAGGCCAGTGTTACCCTGGTACCAAAGCCACATAAGGATAATGCAAGAAAAGAAAACTGTAGGCCAATATTCCTGATGAATATTGATGCAAAAATTCTCAACAAAATACTGGCAGACTAAATTCAACAGCACATTAAAAGGATCCTACACCATGATCAAGTGTCATTTACTTCTGGAATGCAAAGATGGTTCAATATATGCAAATTGATAAATTAATAGAATAAAAGACAAAAATCATATAGTGATCTCAATAAATGCAGAAAACACATTTGACAAAATTCAATATCCTTTCATGATAAAAACTTTCAACAAATTGGGTAAAGAAGAATCAAACCTCAACATAATAAAGGCCAAGCCCACAGCTAACATTACACTCAATAGTAAAAGGTTGAAAGCTTTCTCTCTAATATCAGGAACAAAACAAGGGTGCCCACTATCACCACTCCTATTCAACATAGTAATAGAAGTCCTAACAAGAGCAATTAAGCAAGACAAAGAAATAAAAGTCATCCAAATCAGAAACGTAGAAGTAAAATTGGCTCTGTTCGCTGATGACATGGTCTTGTATATAGAAAATCCTAAAGACTCCACCAAAAGATTGTTAGAACTAATAAACGAATTCAATAAAGTTACAGTATACAAATCAGCATACAAAATGAGTTGCATTTCTATATGCTAATAATGAACTATCTGAAAAAGAAATTTAAAAAATTCTGTTTACAATAGTATCGAAAATAACAAAACACTTAGGAATCAATTAATCCAAGGAAATAAATGATCTAGTATGAAAACTATAAGAAATGAAAAATTGAAGACACAAATAAATGTAGTGACATCCTGTGTTCATGGATAAGCAGAGTTAATATTGTTAAAATTGTCCATATAACCCAAAGCCACCTATAGATGGCCTTACCAAATTCCAGTGGTATTTTCCACAGAAATAGAAAAAAACAATCCTACAATTTGTATAGAACCACAAAATTCCTCAAGTAGCCGAGAAATCTTGAGAAAGAACAAAGCTGGAGGTATCACATTCCCTGATTTCAAACTCTGTAACAAAGCTATAGTAATTGGTACAGTATGGTACTGGCATAAAAGCAGACACATAGATCAATGGAGAACTGAGAACCCAGAAATAAACCCACATGTATGTGGTTAACTAATCTTTGACAAGGGATCCATGAATAAGTGGGGGAAAGGATAGTCTCTTTGATAAATGGTGCTGAGAAAACTGGATATTCACATGCAAGTGAGTGAAACTGGGTCCCTCTTTTATACCACTCACAAATATTAACACAAAATGGATTAAGCATTTAAATGTAGGGCCTAGAACCATGAAAATCCTACAGGAAAACATTGGGGAAAGCACCTTGTCATCAGTGTTGGTTGTGATTTTTTGTGTATGACACCAAAAGCATAAGCGACAAAAGCAAAAATCAAGTGGGACTACCTCAAACTAGAAAACTTCCGCTCAAAGAAAGAAACTACCAACAGAGTAAAAAGGCAACGTATGGAGTGGGGAAAAATAGTTGCAAACCATATATCTGATAAGAGGTTACTATTCAAAATATATAAGGAACTCATACAACCCAATAGCAAAAAACCAATCTGATTGAAAAATGGGCAAAGGACTGGAACAGATATTTTTCCAAAGAAGACATACAACTAGCCAACAAGTACATGAAAAGGTGCTCAATATCATTTATTATCAGGGAAATGAAAATCAAAACTACAGTTAAATATCACCTCACACCTGTTAGACCAGCCATTATCAAAAAGGAATAGATAACAAATGCTGGCAAGGATGTGGAGAAAAGGGAATGCTGGTGCACTGTTGGGAATATAAATTGGTGCAGCCACTATGGAAAACAGTACAGAAATTCCTCAAAAAATTAAAAATAGAAATAACATATAATCCAATAACCCTATTACTGTGTATATATCCAAAGGAGATGAAATCACTATCTCAAAGAGATATCTTCCCTCCCATGCTCATTGAAGCATCATTCAAAAAAGTCAATACATGGAAACAACCTAAGTGTCTATCAACAGATGAATGGATTAAAGTGAGAGAGTGGCATGGACATATATACACTACCCAATGTAAAATAGATAGCTAGTGGGAAGCAGCCGCATAGCACAGGGAGATCAGCTTGGTGCTTTGTGACCACCTAGAGGGGTGGGGTACGGAGAGTGGGAGGGAGATGCAAAAGGGAGATATGGGGATATATGTATATGGATAGCTGATTCACTTTGTTATAAAGCAGAAACTAACACACCATTGTAAAGCAATTACACTCCAATAAAGATGTTAAAAAAATTGTATAAAATTCTATACAAATTCTGTATAAAATAGAATATTATTCAGTCATAAAAAGAAGGAAATCCTGCCATTTGTGACAACGTGGGTTGTCCTTGAGGGCATTATGCCAAGTATAATGTCATACATGAAAGATAAATGCTGTATGATCCACTTATATGTGGAAGTTAAAAACACTGAACTCACAGAAACAGAAAGTAGAATGATGTTTGCCAGGTACAGAGAGTTGGGGGAAATGGGAAGGTGCTGGTCAAAGGGTACAAACTTTCAGTTATGAGATGAATAAGTTCCAGAGATCTAACGTGCACATGGTGACTATAGTTAACAATACTGTATCGTGTATTTGAAAGCTGCTATGAGAGAAGAGCATTAATATTCTCACCACCACCACTACAACAACAATAACAACAATGACAACATGGTAATCATTTGAGGTGAAATGTATTAACTCACCTTATTATGGTGAACATTTGTAATACATACATTTATCAAGTCACCACACTGTACACGCTAAACTTACACATTGTCGTATGTCAATTAGATCTCAATAAAGCTGAAAAAATTAAATCTTCCAACTTTTGTTAAATATCTTGAATGTAAAATTTGAAAATAAATAAAAATGTGTAAAATGTTCACAACTTTTCTGTAGTTTGAAATTAATCAAAATAAAACATTAGCCCCAAAAAGTAAGTAAATAGATAATATTAGCAAACCAATTCCAGCAACCTATGGAAATTATTATGTAATATAAACAAATGAGAATTAGCCCCCAAATGCAACTTTTGTTAATCATCGGAAAATCAACTTGTATAATGTTTTATATTCATAGAAGAAAGTATAAATATCATAACATCATCTCAGTAGATGCAGGGAAAAGCATTTGATAAAATGCAACACCAAATCATGATAAAAACTCTTAAAAAACTAAAGGACATCTATGGAAAATCCACAGCTAACATCATACTTAATGATAAAAGACTTGATGCTTTCCCCTAAGAGAGGAGGCAAGGCAAGAATGTTTGCTCTCACCACTTCTATTCATCTTTGTACTAAAGTTTCTAGGCAGTACATAAGTCAGTAAAAAGAAACTGAAGGCATCCTTATTGGTAAGGAAGCAGTGCAACTATCTGTATTCACAGATGGACATAATCTTATATGTAGTAAATCTCAAGGAACACACACACACACACACACACACACACACACACACACACACTAGACCTAATAAACAAGTTTACAGAGGTCACAGGATGTAGGATCAATATCCAAAATCAACTACATTTCAACACACTGGCAAAGAAAAATCAGAAAATGGACTAAGAAAATAATTCCATTAATAATAGTATCTAAAAAATATTTAGGAATAAATTTAACCAATAGTGTAAGACTTGTACACTTAAAAATACAAAAAACTGCTAAGAGAAGTTAAAGCAAAACTAAATAAATATAGAGACATTTCATGTGCATGAATTGGAATCTCAATATTGTCAAGATAGAAATTTTGCCAAGTTGATCTATAAATGCAAAGCAATCTCTATCAAAATAACAGTAGGATTTTTTTTTGGTAAAAATTGACAAGCTAATCTTAAACTATAGATGAAACACAAAGAACTTTGAATAGACAGGATAATTTTATAAAAGAACAAAGTTGAGTAACTTACCTCTCCAATTTCCAAACTTACTATGAAGCCATAGTCATCACTATCATGCTGTATTGGCACAAGGATAGGCATGTAGATCAATGGACTACAAATAAACTTTTCATTTATGGTCAAATAATTGTTGACTAAGGTGCCAAGACTGTTCAATGGGGTAAATATAGTATTTTCAGAAATTGGTGCAGGGACAATGGACTATCCACATGCAACCTTCTTGCATCTCCCCTGCACCCCAAAAAACTCCAAACCAACCAAACAAAAACCCTTATATCATAACCAAAAAGCAATACAAAATGGATCATAGACCTAAATATAGAAGCTAAACCTACAAGCTTTTTTAGAAGAAAACATAGGAGAAAATTTTCATGACCTTGGGCTAGGCCAAGAATTCATTGATATCATACCAAATACATAATTTATAAAACAAAAATTGATAAATTGAACTTTATCAAACTTAAAAGTGTGTGCCCTTCAAAAACATCAGTAAGAAAACAATTAACAAGCCACAGACTAGGAGAAAATATTTGCAAATCCCATATCTGATAAAGAATTTGAATCCAGGATATAAAAAGAACTCCCACAATGCAATAAGAAGGAAAGCAACTCAAATTGTAAAGGACAAAAGGATTTTCAGCTCTGGCCAAGATGGAGAAGCCCCATTCCTCCCAGTCATCCCTCTTAGAACTACGTGCCCTGGACATAATACAACAAATAAATAAAAGAAGATACTGAATGGTAGAAAGGAGGAGGACAGGCTAGGGACTTGAGACATGATGCTGTGGTGAGTACCCTGGGTTTTCTTTTTGCCTCTCATATATACTACATGGGGAGCCGAAGAAGTCTGCAATAGAAGCCTTTTTCGAAAAAAGCCTTCTTCCTCTAGCTAAAGACCTGTGAAAAGGGTGATCTAACAGAACAGAATACTTACCCTACTCCAATCAAATATGAACAGAAAAACTCCCCCATGTGGTGTCAGTGAGGCCAAATGGGAGTTGCACTTCCACCCCTGCCCAGCAGCAACTATGGTTATCTACTTTCTTGCAGCTGGTGTGAATGAGGCCAAGCAGGGAGCTTAAGTTCCAACCCTCCCCCCTACCCCACATAGCAGCAAGGTAAAACTAGGTTGTCCTTGTTGGCCCTCAAATATCTCTATTGAAGTATAGTCACTGGGGCCAGTGGGGAGCTAAACATCCTCTCCCATGTAGGTGGCAAGGAGGAGGTATGAGTTAGCCCTCTGCTTTCCTACCTCCCTTGAGACCAGCTGGGTCCAGCAGGAAGTTGAACCTCTATTCCACTCCACATCAGCAAAGTGGAATGAGGCAGTATGAGGAGGTGCTAGTTGGCACTCCACTTCCCTTCCCCCAGTGAGGGCTTAATGGGTTCAGAAGGGCTCAAAGGGGAATTGCCACTCACATCTGGTAGCAACAAGGCAAAACACCAATTTCCCAAATTTGGCAAAGAGCATAAACCTGACATTACCGAAGCTAGTGATCCTCAAAGAGGATCAAAGGAAAAAAAAATATGGCAAAGCACAGCATAACCAAAGTTCTGAGAACTAAATAACTTACGTCTGGACTTCCCTGGTGGCAAGTGGTTAAGAATCCGCCTGCCAATGCAAGGGACACAGGTTCGAGCCCTGGTCTGGGAAGACCCCACATGCCGCGGAGCAAATAAGCCCGTGCACCACAACTACTGAGCCCGCGCTATAGAGCCTGTGAGACACAACTACTGAGCCCACGTGCCCAATTACTGAAGCCCGCACTCCTAGAGCCCATGCGCCGCAACAAGAGAAGCCACTGTAACGAGAAGTCTGCGCACAGCAACGAAGAGTTGTCCCCGCTCGCCACAACTAGAGAAAGCCTGTGCACAGCAATGCAGACCAAAGGCAGCCAAAAATAAATAAAATAAATAAATTTATTTAAAAAAATAATAACTATTTTCATAGACACACATGCACACACACACATTTTACACACATATCTTTGCATCAAAATACTGCACAAATCCCCAGCGTCCCTCAATGGGTGAATGGTTAAACAAACTGGCACATTCATACAATGGAAATACTACTAGCCCACAAAAATAACAAACTATTGATACACTTGTATCTTAAGTGCATTATGCTGAGAAACAAAGCAAGCCAATCTCAAAGAGTTACTGTATGACTACTTTATACAATATTCTCCAAATGACAAAATTACACAGATAAAGAAGAGATAGATAGTTGCAAGGGGGTTACCAGTGGCCAGCAAAGGAGAGACTATAGTAGGAAGCAAGAGTTCTTTAGTGATAACAGCTCTGCATCTTGATTGTGGTGGTGGTCATATCAATCATATGAATTTATACTTGTGATAAAAACATCACAGGACTATACACAAAACATTTAAAAATTAGTGTATGAAAAGAACTTGTGAGGTCTGTAGTCTAGTTAATTGTGTTGGCCAATGTCAGTTTCAAGGTTTGATAATATAATGTTACATAAGATGTTACCATTGAGGGAAGCTGGGTGATGGGTTCACAAGGCCTTCTGTACAATTTTTGTAACTTCTTTTTAGTCTGTAATTACAGGAAGTTCTTGCTTTGCAAAGAAGTGTAGAATCATAAAAATTATTGTGCAGGTTGAATCTGTGAAAAGCAATCTTAATAATCAATGGGAAAAATTACAATTGTTCTGTGATCTTTAAAATTTCTTGACAAAACACTGAAACTCTTCCTATCAGTTATACATGCATAGGGAAAGTGAAAACAGTAAAATCAATATTTACATAGCTCATGGTAATTTAAAACATTAGAAACATGGAGACTTAAAGTGTTCCATTAACTTGTAAAAATCTTATCAAGAGTAGTTCCAACAGTGCTTGCTTTCCTTTTGTTATATAACTTAGGACTCAAAGTGAATACCTTTTCTATCCTTGGCAAATTGTCATATGGATCAACTTCCAACATATTGCCCTTTGCACTTTCAATGTCCTGAAATATCTCCCAGATTACCTTTAACAAGAAGTTTTTGCTGACATCACTACCTGTAGGATATCTTCACATCCTTTTTGTCGAAGTCATTTCCCTCTTTTATGTTGATAAGTTCTCCTTCACTAAGTTCCTCCGGCTGCATGTCTAGAACAATGGCAGTGCCAATATTCCCACTGGCAGCTAGTTCTTCTATAATTTCACTTACACTGGATTCAGATTTCAGTTCCAGCATACTTACTTTTCATTTCTGTTGCTACACTTTCATATTTGTTGGTCATTTCTCTATTTTTATAAACTGTCCTGTGGGATCATCACTGGGAAAGTAGGTAACAGAACCATACACTTCACTGTCTGTGAGTGAATGATAAATCTGTTGTGACAAATCACTGTCAGACTTTAAAAAAAGTGGCAATAGGTCACAGATCAAGATATCTATCTGTTACTTATGTGGTGATTTGTGGACTGATGATCCAGCAGCTAAGTTGGTACCTCATGCAACCATTCCCAGTCAAAATACCATGATAGGTGAAATTCAGACTGTGTTGTTGGGGGACTGGTATTATTTACCTAAATCTTGGTGAATGAGACACATGCATATTGGAATCATGTAAAATGAGGACTGCTTGTATTTCAAAATTAAACAGAAAAAAGCATTAAAAAATAAAAGTTAAATATAGACTTTTCCAAACAGAGAAACCCCAATTGCTAACAGACCTGCTCTACAAGAAATAATAAAGGAAGCTCTTTAGGCAAAAGGAAAGGAATAATTAGAAATTTGAATACATACAAAGAAATGAAGAGTAATGTAATGGTCAATAGCTTCAATTTATCATATTTGCTACCCATTCTTAAGTCATAGCTTTGACTGGTCTTTGCTTTCAAATCTTCCATGACTCCATTCTTTACAACTCTGGACCCAGAATCAAGCAAACCACCTATATAAAGAGATCTTTAAACAATCAGAGAAATTTGAGTATGGATTGGCTATAGATGACATTAAGAAATTATGATTAACTTCATTAAGTGTGAAAATGACATGGTTATTATGTAAAAAATTCCTTTTTTAAGTTTACAGCAGTGTTTATGGGTGAAATAACATAATGACTGGTATTTGCTTCAAAATATTACCATAAAAATAAAAATGAAAATGAATAGTTGAAGATATAAATGAAATAGCATTGAAAGAATTGATTATTATTGAAACTAGGTTATGGGTATATCAAAGTTCTTTGTACTATTCTTTCTACATTTGTGGGTTTTGAAATTTTTCATAATAGATTATTTATTAAACAATAGTCAAACTGACTAGGTTCATATCTAGACTCCATCATTCATACACTGTGTGACTTTAAGGGTTAATCTTTTTTTTTTTTTTTTTTTTTTTTGCGGTATCTCACGTTGTGGCCTCTCCCGTTGCGGAGCACAGGCTCCGGACACGCAGGCTCAGCGGCCATGGCTCACGGGCCCAGCCACTCCGCGGCATGTGGGATCTTCTCGGACCGGGGCACGAACCCGCGTCCCCTGCATCGGCAGGCGGACTCTCAACCACTGCGCCACCAGGGAAGCCCCCAAGGGTTAATCTTAATCATTTAATTGTTTTTTATCTTGAAAGGGGGATTATAATTATACCTATGAGAATTGATATACTAGTATAGATAAAGTGCTTAAAACTGTCGCTGGCTCAGGCCAAGATGTTAGCTAATATATCATCATCATCATCAACAATAACAACAAAATAACAGCACTATATATACCATTATAATTCATTAGAACATGTCCTTATTTCATGTGTTTTCTATTATTTTTGTCAAAATTAGTGTTATAGTAAAAAATATTTAAAGTAATTATTTGTGCTCATGATCACTTCTTGGAATGTTTTTCTAGAAATCAACTTTTGGGATCAATGAGTATAAAGCACTTTAAGAATATTACAGTGGGAGACTAGAAGACTTTTAACAACTCCAGGTTTGGCAGAAAAGGCTGCACAAACTTTACTTAATATTTCTAAGTTTCAATTAGAAACTCCATCTGTAAATGTTGTGTTGGGAAAAAATAATCTCCCAGGTCCCATTTGGAGCCAATAGAGCTTAATGGTTAAGAGACTGATCCCACAAGACACTGAATAGATGGTAGCATTTTGTCTTTAAGGTTACTCCAGATAATTCAGAAAAAGAACTTGAGAGTTATTGAAATGGCTGTAATTGTTGTGAACCTGTCAGGCGGGTACACCCTTTGAGACTGCAACTGAGGTGATAATCACAGCTGTCTTGGAGATGTTTTTTTTCCAGAGTTCCTTCCCCATAACTGGCACACACCCTTATCATTCCCCTCCAGCCTCCTGCTCTCAAATGCTCCTGTGTTTGTGACTGATAGCAGAAGAATGACATTTGGTAAGTGCCTCATATTTTCACATCTCTGTGAATGAGAAGAGTGAAACAAGTGCCCTTGACAATTTAGGTGGAGCTCTTATAACTAGATGGATGTTGGGGAAAGGATTAGGATTAGTTAGTGCACTAAATTGTGTTGATATCCCTCAGGCTAAAGCATTCAGGTTTGGGTGTCCATGGCTGTCATTACTGGACTCTGGGCTCTGGCTGCATTTGTGATGCTCACTTTACTTCTCTTTTCTACAAAGATATAAATCACAAATGTGTTCACATGCCACCCTTGGAGATTCTCTCTGTCCAGTATACAGCAAAAATACAGCATGGAGATTCTTATTTCCATGATAAGAGGTAAAATGTTGCCTAAAGTTACAGGTTTCACCCAATTTAATTTTCTTTTTTTTTTTACCAAGAGTATAATACACTTTTATTTAAACCTTATGATATTCTCTTAAAGAATATATATATATCCCATCAACCTTAAGGCAATAAAATAATAGGTACAGATTTAAGGTAACAATTTGAGGCAGTGAAGGCAGGGGATTGGAATGAAGAAGGCATCACCAGTATTTTAAGTTATTATCAAGGTTATATTTTTTGTGTGTTGGGTGACAGGTGGAAGAAATAAGAGGGGTAAGGAAAGGATGGGCAAAGAATGGGAGAGAAAAGGAAGGGGGATGGAAAAAAGGAAGGGAGGGAGGGAAGGAGAGAGGAAGGGAAAAAAAGAGGAAGTAATTCATGAGCCAATAATGAGAGTATGTCATAAATCAACAGTTATTAACTCAGGTCCATGAAATAAGTTCAGATTAAAAGAGAGGATCTACATGGATTAAAACCGTTAAGTGATGGAAACTCTGATACAAAGAAGGTCCTGATTTTGTGTAATTCTCTAGGAGATTTGAAATTTGAGAAGAATAGCTCTGTAATTCTAACACTATGTGTTATAGTGAAAAAAAGTCCAAATAAAGAGCAATTTTGGATAAAATGTTGTAACCTCTAGCTTGTGTGTGTGTGTGCATAGATTCAATTCTTATGTCCTTTTTTTCCTGGTACTGTATATTATCACATTGATATACACATTTGTAGAATCAATGGATGGTATACTTACTATTTTAGTCTGACTTGAAAAATTAGTTAAAATTCTCCAAATTCAATTCATTGCAACTATGTGTGTGTTTCATATTTTTAAACTTTCTCATCTTACACTTTGTTTATGCATATAGAAATGATTTAATTCATGTCATAATTTATCTGTGTATAAGTTTTCCAATTAAACACAGAACTGCTTTAAAGTTTTATTAGGTGCCTCTGTTGCACATTTTGACTGAACATATTTTAAACATAAAGCAGGTACTTAATTTTCGTTTGTATTTTATGATACCTCAATTTGAAAATATACATGCACCCCAATGTTCATAGCAGCATTATTTACAATAGCCAAGATATGGAAGCAAATACTAAAAGTACATTTTTTTAAGTTAATGCCACCATGGAATTCTTGAGGAGATATTAAAATAAATTTCTCTTTGGATGCATGTTGTCAATGTTGGGAATCACAATTAATGCCAGTATAAATAGTTTAACTAGCCCCATGCAGGGCTCCGTGTTCTATTTTGGGAGATCTGATGGACAAGTTGGTAATTGCATTGGACATGGGCTTTCAATCAACTGGCCTGCAAGCGGTGCTTCAATGATTCACTGAGACCATGATAACTAATCACCGACTTTCCTATAAAATAATACTTTGACAGCCCCAGGAGACACCTAAGTACATATCCACTCCTTCCAGGGAACGGTTAGTTACTCCGAGAGCGTAAACCCGTGATTGTATCTTCCTGAATGTTACAAGTGTGCCCTGTCAAAGGCCTCCCCCAAGGTAACTTTTCTTTTCCCCTAGGAGGAGTCAGATTAATTACTTCTCATCACCTCCCTGCTGGGTCCCATCCTTACCATGTAGGGAGAATCCATCAGTGGAATCCTAGTCACACATTTTAAGCCAGACTCAATTTGCCCAGAATCGTTTTTAGCATTCACCTTATTACAAATTCTCCAGAACAAATTAAAAATATTACTTAAGCCTACTCTTAGCATGGAGATGATAGAGAAAAATATTTTAAAAACATTTTTAATGATAACTGCTCCAGATTCCACACTGTCATGGACCAGGATGATCTGGGGATTAGAGCTCTTGACCAGCTAAACCTGGAAGATGAATAAGAAGCAGGATAAGGAAAGACATCAAAATTACAGTATTTCCCAGTAAAAGGTACTATCAATTGAGGCAGAGGGAAACTGGGATGCAAATCTCACCACGAAACACATACTTCTGAAGAAATCCTTAAGCTGGAGAAGGCTGTTTGCAAATGCATACCAAAGACAGGATATGGGTTGAATCCGTTCCTCTTTGGTGAGCATTAATCTAATCTGCAGGTTTATGCATCATGCATCTCCTTGAAGGGAGGTCTTTTGATTTTGTGGATGCAGCCTCTCCCTGCAGGCTTTGATGTCGTCTGTGTATATCAGGTTCATTGAAGGATGATGCTCCCTGTTAAAGCATTTACTGTTTGTCAGGGTTTGTGGTGAGCACTTTGTATTTACCAACCATTGGGAAAGTTTGAAATTATTTATGGCATCTTGCAAGTTTAACTTCCACAGAACCCAATGAGGTGGGGATATACTACACTCACTCTATAGGTGAGGGAGATAAATGCAGTTACTTTTTAAATTTAAATTTTATATTGGAGTATAGTTGATTTACAACGTTGTGTTAGTTTCAGGTGTACAGCAAAGTGATTCAGTTATATATATACATATAGCCATTTTTTTCAATTCTTTTCCCATAAAGGATATTACCAAATATTGAGTAGAGTTCCCTGTTCCATACAGTGGGTCCTTGTTGATTATCTATTTTATAGTAGTAGTGCGTATATGGTGGTATGTATATGTGAATCCCAAACTCCTAATTTACCCCTCCACCTCCATCTTTCCTATTTGGTAACCATAAGTTTTTTATTGAAGTCTGTGAGTCTGTTTCTATTTTGTAAATAAGTTCATTTGTATCACCTTTTTAGAATCCACCAATAAGTGATATCATATAATATTTGTCTGGCTTACTTCACTTAGTATGATAATCCCTAGGTCCATCCATGTTGCTGCAAATGGCATGATTTCATTTTATTTTATGGCTGAGTAATATTCCATTGTATATATGTACCACATCTTCCTTATCCAATCGTCTGTCAATGGACATTTAGGTTGCTTCCATGTCTTGGCTACTGTAAACAGTGCTGCAATAAACCTTGGGGTGCATGTATCTTTTTTTTTTTTGCGGTACGCGGGCCTCTCACTGCTGCGGTCTCTCCCATTGCGGAGCACAGGCTCCGGAAGCACAGGCCCAGCAGCCACGGCTCACAGGCCCAGCCGCTCCGCAGCAAGCGGGACCCTCCCAGACCGGGGCACGAACCCGCGTCCCCTGCATCAGCAGGTGGACTCCCAACCACTGCGCCACCAGGGAAGCCCGCGTGTAACTTTTTGAATTATGTTTTTTTCTGGATATATGACCAGGAGTGGGATTGCTGGATCATATAGCAGTTCTATTTCTAGTTTTCAAAGGAACTTCCATACTGTTCTCCATAGTGGTTGTACATATTTACATTCCCACCAAAAGTGTTGGAGGGTTCCCTTTTCTCCACACTCTCACCAGCACTTGTTGTTTATAGATTTTTGGTGGTCATTTTGACTGGTATGAAGTGGTACCTCACTGTAGTTTAGATTTGCATTTCTCTAATAATTAGCATAGTTGAGCATATTTTCATGTGCTTTTTGGCCATCTGTATGTCTTCTTTGGAGAAATGTCTATTTAGATCTTCTGCCCATTTTTTGATTGGATTGTTTATTTGATATTGAGATGCATGAGCTGTTTGTATATTTTGGAGATAAATCCATGTCAGTTGTTTCATTTGCACATAATTTCTCCCATTCTGTGGGTGGTCTTTTCATTTTGTGTATGGTTTCCTTTGCTGTGCAAAAGCTTATAAATTTGGTCAGGTCCCATTTGTTTATTGTTGTTTTTATTTCCATTACTCAAGGAGACATATCCAAAAATATATTGCTGCAATTTATATCAAAGTGGATTCTGCCTATGTTTTCCTCTAACAGTTTTACACTATTTGATCTTACATGTAGATCTTTAATTCATTTTGAGTTTATTTTTGTCATGGTGTTCATTCTTTTACATGTAGCTGTCCAGGTTTCCCAGCACCACTTATTGAAGAGATTGTCTTTTCTCCATTGTATATTCTTACCTTCTTTATCATAGATTAATTGACCACAGGTGCGTGGGTTTATATCTGGGCTTTCTATCCTGTTCAATTAATCTATATGTCTGTTTTTGTGCCAGTACCACACTGTCCTGATGACTGTAGCTTTGTGGTATAGTCTGAAGCCAGGGAGCCTGATTCCTCCAGCTCTGTTTTTCTTTCTTAGGATTGCTTTGGCTATTCAGTATCTTTTGTGTTTTTATACAATTTTTTATTTGTTTTTAAATTACTTTTTAAATTTTTTTTAACATTTTTATTGGAGTATAATTGCTTTACAATGGTGTGTTAGTTTCTGCTTTACATCCATTTCTCTAGGAGGTGGGTCAAAAAGGATCTTGCTGTGATTTATGTCATAGAGTGTTCTGCCTATGTTTTCCTCTAAGAGTTTGATAGTTTCTGGCCTTACATTTAGGTCTTTAATCCATTTTGAGCTTATTTTCGTGTATGGTGTTAGGGAGTTTGATTGGAGAACTTGGTCCATTTACATTTAAAGTAATTATTGATATGTATATTCTTATTGCCATTTTGTGAATTGTTTTTGTAGTTTTTTTTTCATTCCTTTCTTCTTTTGTTCTCTCCTCTTGTGATTTGGTGACTCTCTTTAATGTTATGTTTGGATTGCTTTTTCTTTTTTATTTATTTATTTTTTGTGGTATGCAGGCCTCTCACTGTTGTGGCCTCTCCCGTTGCGGAGCACAGGCTCCAGACGCGCAGGCTCAGCGGCCGTGGCTCACGGGCCCAGCCGCTCCGCGGCATGTGGGATCTTCCCGGACCGGCGCACGAACCCACGTCCCCTGCATCGGCAGGCGGACTCTCAACCACTGCGCCACCAGGGAAGCCCGCTCTTTCTTTTTGTGTGTGTGTATCTATTATAGATTTTTGGCTTGTTGTTATCAAGAGGTTTTTATATAGCAACGTATATACATATGATTGTTTTTAGTTGCTGATTTCTTAACTTCAAATGCAATTTTACAACCCTGCATTTTACTCTCCTCCCCTCATGATTAGTTTTTGATATATTTCATATCTAATTGGTGTGTGTGTTCCTTAACTGCTATTTATGGATATAGATGATTTTACTACTTTTGTCTTTTAACCTTCCTATTAGCTTTGTGTGTGGATGATTTCCTACCTTTACTGTATGTTTGCCTTTAACTATGAGCTTTTTCCTTTCATAATTTTCATGTTTCTGATTGTGGCTTTTTCTTTTTTGCTAACAGAATTTCCTTTCACATTTCTTGTAAAGCCGGTTTGCTGGTGTTGAACTCTTTCAGCTTTTGCTTATCTATAAAGCTTTTGATCTCTCCATAAAATCTGAATGAGAACCTTGCTGGGTAGAGTATTCTTGCTTGTAGGTTTTTCCTTTTCATCACTTTAAAAATATCATGCCACTCCCTTCTGGCCTGCAGAGTTTCTGCTGAGAAGTCAGCTGATAGCCTTATGGGAGTTCCCTTTTATATTATCTGTTGCTTTTCCCTTGTTGCTTTTAACATTCTCTATCTTTAACTTTTGCCATTTTAATTACAATGTGTCATGGTGTGTTCCTCTCTGGGTTAATACTGTATGGGACTGCTTCCTGACCTTGGATGTCTGTTTTTTTCCACAGGTTAGGGAAGTTTTCAGCTATTTTGTCTTCAAATATGTTCTCAGCCCCTTTCTCTCTTGCTTATCTTTCTGGGACCCTTATAATGGAAATATTAGTGCCTTTGATGTTTCCCAGAGGTCTCTTAAACCGTCCTCATTTCTTTTCATTTTTTTTCCCTCTGTTCAGCATCAGTGATTTCCACTTCTTTATCTATCAGATCACTGATCCACTCCTCTGTATCATTTAGTGTACTGTTGATTCCTTCTAGTGTATTTTTCTTTTCAGTTATTTTATTCTTCATCTCTGTTTCGTTGTTCTTCATATTTTCTAATTTTTTGTTAAAAATTTCTAACTTCATTTTCTCTCAAGTTATTTGATCATCTTTACAATCACAACTCTGAATTCTTTCTTGGGTAGATTGCCTATCTTCACTTCACTTAGTTCTTCTAGGGTTTTATCTTGTTCCTTCGTCTAGAATATATTCCTATGTTGACTCATTTTGCCTAAGTTACTGTTTATATTTTAATCTATCTGGTAGATTGGTTATGTTTTCTGACATTGGAGAAGTGGCCTTTTGTAGGAGATGTCTTATGGGTCCCAACAGCAGACTCCTCTATTGTCACCCAAGTTATATCCTCTAGGGGTTCCCCTTATGAGGGCTGCGTGGGTCTTTCTATCATGGTGGGCATCTGGGTGGTCTGCTAGGCTTGGTTTGCACCCAGTCTGGTTGGTTGCCAGGCCCTGCCTTGTGAAAAGCCTGCCAGCTGCAGGTTGAAGGACTGGGTCATGAAGTGGCTGACTGCAGAACCCCAGGGGACCTCAGGGCTAGTGTGGCTCACTGGTGGGTGGCGTCAGGGTCCAGAAGGCTCTGGGGCTGTTGCTCATCCACTGTTTGGTGAAGCCAGGGGTTAGTGCCAGCCTACTGGTGGGCAAAGCCAGGTCCTGGAGTCTGGTTGCATGGCCCAGGAGTCCCAGAGCTGATGCCAGATCACTGGTGGTGGAGGGGGCAGTGGTTCCTGACACAGTTGGGTAAGGGTTCTGGGTGTCCCAAAGCTTGTGTTGGCTTGCTCGTTGGCAGGACAGGGCCCAGCTGGGTCAGGGCAGGGTCTGGCCTGCTGACGGGCAGGCTGGGTTCACAGGCTGCAGGATTCTGGTTTTCTTGCATCTGGTATCTGCCCTGTGGTAGGCGAGGCTGGTCCAGAGGCTAAAGCAGGCCCTGGAAGGCAGAGCTGGGGCCCAGGGGATTTTAGGGCTGGTACCTGGCCACTGGTTGGTGGCGTTGGGTTCTGGGCCACTTGATCGGCAGGGTCATGTCCAGAGGGGGCCATGGCTTCAGTGGTTCTTAAGGCAGCCTGTCTGCTAATGTGTGAGTCCATGTCCTTGCCCAGTCAAGTTGCCTCAAACCATTGAGGTTTCCCAGCAATGGCATCTACAGGCTGTTGGGCCAGGGTAAGGCTGGGTTCTAGAGCTAATAAGCTTGAGGGAGGATTCCACAACGGTGCTTGCCAGCTTATGTGCTTATTTTCTATTTGTTCATCTTCTTTGGAAAATAACTATTCAAGTCCTTTTTTCATATTATAATCAGCTTACGTTGTTGTTGTTGACCTTTAGAAGTTCTCTATATAATCTGGATATGAATCCCTTATTAGATACGTGATTTGCAAATATTTTCTCCATTCTGTGAGTTGCCTTTTCACTCTGTTGATAGTGTCCTATTATGCACAAAAGTTTTAAATTTTGATTAAGTCCAATTTACCTAATATTTTTCCTTTTACCATCTGTGTTTTTGCTGTCATATCCAGTTGCCAAACCCAATGTCATGAAGATTTTTCCCTGTGTTGTCTTGCAAGAGTTTTATGGTTTTAGATCTTACATGTAGGTCTTCAATCTATTTTGAGTTTATTTTTGTGTGTGGCATAAGGGTCCAGCTTCATTCTTTTGCATGTAGATATACAGTTTCCCAGTACCATTTGTTGACTTGCCTTTCCACCACTGAATGATTTTTGCTCCCTTGTCAAAAACAGATTGGCCACATAAATGAGGACTTATTTCTAGGCTCTCAACCCTGTTCTCTATGTGTCCTTATGTCAGTACCACAGTGTTTAGATTACTATTATCTTTGTAGTAAGTTTTGAAATCAGGTGTGAGTCCTCCAATTTTTTTTTTTAAGATTGTTTTGGCTATTTGGAGTCCTATGAGATTCCAAACTAACTTTAGGATTAGTCTTTCCATTTCTGCAAAAAATGTTGCTGGGATTTTGATAGAGTTTGTATTGAACCTGTATTTCACTTTGAGTAGTACTGTCATCTTAATAATATTGGGTCTTCCAGTCCATTAACATAAGATGTCTTTCCATTTATTTTTGTCTTCTTTAATTCCTTTCAGCAATGCTTTGTAGTTTTCAGTGCACAAATCTTTCCCTTCTTGGTTAAATTTATTCCTAAGTGTTTTATCTACTTATTTTCTGATGCTATGTAAATGGAATTGTTTTCTTAATTTCCTTTTGGATCATTCATTGTTCTAGTGTACAGAAAAGCAACTGATTTTTGTGTCTTAATTTGGATCCTGCAACTGTCTTGGTTTATTAGCAACTTCCCTGAATTAGCTGTGTGTGCATGTGTGTGTGTCTGTGTGCATGTGCAGACATGCACATGTCAGTAATCTCTGGGGTTTTCTACCAGAGATTAGGGTCAATGTTTGCTTCATATATTGATATTTTGAGGTCTGACGTTATTTGTTTACAAAATTGTTATATCTTTTTGGTGAATTGACCCTTTGATAAATAATATAATGTCCTTCTTGCCTTCTCTTGGTAAGACTAGATACATTCCTTCTTGTGGAATAAACTTTATCACACAAAGGACCTGATACAGGGTAAACCACACTTTTCCTTGTTATAAGGAGAATTTCACAAGATGGATACATTTCTATGTAATCTCTCCTTCTTCTGCTAAAGAGGATACAACAATATACTGGCAAACAATCCATCACCTCAATTGGATCTGTCCTATCCATATCAATAAACTCGTTAATGTGTCTTTTAATTATTCCCAGACAATGACTTAGTTGTTTCCTATAAGCAAGTGCCTCCCAGAAACCCAGCATGTTTGTTCCAAATGTTCACAATACAAGCAAATGCTACTTAATTCTACTTTGTGTCATATTCTACTTTTTTACTTTAAAAAATAATTTTATTTAAGTATAGTTAATTCACAATGTTGTTAATTTCTGATGTACAGCAAAGTGATTCAGTTATACAAATATATAATCTTTTTCATTTTCTTCTCCATTATGCTTTTAACCTTTATTTTTTAATATCTTTATTGGATTATAATTGCTTTACAATGTTGAATTCGTTTCTGCTGTACAACAAAGTGAATCAGCTATATGTATACCTATAACCCCTCCCTCATGAGCCTCCCTCCCACCCTCCCCATCCCACCCCTCTAGGTCATCACAGAGTACCAAGCTGATCTCCCTGTTCTATACCGCAGCTTCCCACAAGCTATCTATTTTACACATGGTAGTGTACATATGTTAATACTACTCTCTCAATTCGTCCCACCCTCCCCTTCCCCTCATGTCCACAATTCTGTTCTCTACATCTGTGTCTCTGTTCCTACCCTGCTCTAGGTTCATCAGTACTGTTTTTCTAGATTCCATATATATGTGTTAACATACAGTATTTGTTTTACTCTTTCTGACTTACATCACTCTGTATGACAGACTCTAGCTCCACCCACATCACTACAGATGACTCAATTTCATTCCTTTTTATGGCTGAGCAATATTCCATTGCATATATGTACCACATCTTGTTTACCCATTCATCTGTGGATGGTCATTTTGGTTGCTTCCATGTCCTGGCTATTGTAAACAGTGCTGCGATGAACAATGGGGTGCATGTATCTTTTTGAATTATGGTTTTCTCAGGGCATATACCCAGTAGTGGGATTGCTGGGTCATATGGTAGTTCTATTTTTAGTTTTTAAAGTAACCTCCACACTGTTCTCCATACTGACTATATCAATTTACATTCCCACCAACAGTGCAGGAGGGTTCCCTTTTTTACACACGCTCTCCAGCATTCATTGATGGTAGATTTTTTGATGATAGCCATTCTGACTAGTGTAAGGTGATACTTCATTGTGGTTGTGATTTGCATTTCTCTAATGATTAGTGATGTTGAGCATTTTTCATGTGTTTGTTGGCCATCTGCATGTCTTCTTTGGAGAAATGTCTATTTAGGTCTCAAGTGGGTCTCTTGTAGACAGCATATATATGGGTTTTGTTTTTGTATCCATTCAGCCAGTCTATGTCTTTTGGTTGGAGTATTTAATTCATTTACATTTAAGGTGATTATTGATGTGCATGTTCCTATTACCATTTTCTTAATTGTTTTGGGTTTGTTTTTGTAGGTTTTTTCCTTCTCGTGTGTTTCCTGCCTAGAGAAGCTCCTTTAGCATTTGTTGTAAAGCTGGTTTCGTGGTGCTGAATTCTATTAACTTTTGCTTGTCTGTAAAGCTTTTGATTTCTCTGTCAAATCTGAATGCGATCCTTGCTGGGTAGTGTAATCTTGGTTGCAGGTTTTGCCCTTTCATCACTTTAAGTATATCCTGCCACTACCTTCTGGCCTACAGAGTTTCAGCTGAAAGATCAGCTGTTAACCTTATGGGGATTCCTTTGTATTTTATTTATTGCTTTTCCTTTGTTGCTTTTAATATTTTTCTTTGTGTTTAATTTTGGTTAGTTTGATTAATATGTGTCTTGGCGTCTTGGTGTCTCAGTGTCTTGAGTTTATCCCGTATGGGATTCTCTGTGTTTCCTGGACTTAATTGACTATTTCCTTTCCCACGTTAGGGAAGTTTTCAACTACAATCTCTTCAAATATTTTCTCAGACCCTCTCTTTTCCTCTTATTCTTCTGGGACCCTTGTAATTCGAATGTTGGTGCACTTAATGTTGTCCCAGAGCTCTCTGAGAATGTCCTCATTTCTTTTCATTCTTTTTTCTTTATTTTGCTCTGCTGCAGTTATTTCCACCACTCTATTTTCCAGCTCACTTATCTGTTCTTCTGCCTCAGTTATTCTGCTATTGATTCCTTTTAGTGTATTTTCCATTTCAGTTATTGTGTTGTTCATCACTGATTGTCTGTTCTTTAGTTCTTCTAGATCCCTGTTAAACATTTCTTGTATCTTCTCCATCTATGCCTCCATTCTATTTCTGAGATTTTGGATCACCTTTACTATCATTACTCTGAATTCTTTCTCAGGTAGTTTGCCTCTTTCCTCTTCATTTATTTGGTCTTATGGGTTTTTATCTTGCTCCTTTGTCTGCAAGATATTTCTCTGTCTTCTCACTTTTTCTTATTTACTGTGTTTGTGGTCTCCTTTTCCCAAGCTGCAGGTTTGTAGTTCCTCTTGCTTCTGTTCACTGCCCCTGGTAATGAGGTTGGTCCAGTAGCTTGTGTAGCCTTCCTGATGAGAGGGACTGGTGCCTGTGCTCTGATGGGTGGAGCTGAGTCTTTTCCCTCTGATGGGCAGGACCTTGTCAGTGGTGTTTTGGGTTGTCTGTGGCCTTAGTATGACTTTAGGTAGCCTGTCTGCTGTTAGGTGGGTTTATGTTCCTGTTTTGTTTGCTGTTTGTTGTGAGGTGTCCAGCGCTGGGAGCTGCAGGCAGTTTGGTGGAGCCAGGCCTTGTATTCAGATAGAGGTCTCCTTGAGAGCTCTTGCTGATTAATATTTCCTTGGGCCAGGAATTCTCTGGTGGTCCAGCATCCTGGACTCAGCGCTCCCTTCCCAGAGGCTCAGGCCTGACTTCCAGTCGGAGAACCAAGACCCCTCAAGTCACTCATTATGGCAATAAAGGGGATTAAGAAAAAAAAAAAACAGACAAACAAAACCCCAAATAGTAAAAGAAAAATCAAACAAACAGAAACTGAAACAAGGAAACATGCACAAACAGAAAAGAAACAAAAACAGAACAAAATAAAACAAAAGGCAAGAGGACAACCAGACAAACAAAAGAATCCAAAAACAAAATCAAACAATTAGAAACAAAACTAAGACAGAAAGCCAAAAAACAAAACCAGAGCAGAGTGCCAGCTGAAGAATAAAGCAAAGAAACAAAACTAACCAACAAAAATGATTTTTTTAAAAGAGGGGGCTTCCCTGGTGGCGCAGTGGTTGAGAGTCCACCTGCTAAAAAAAAAAAAAAAAAAAAAAAAAAAAAAGAGGAAAAAACACAGACCAACAGCAAAGCAAAGTAGAAATAGAAATATAAAAAATATATTGAAGAAAAAGAAGAAAAAAAACAAAAAAGGGAAAAGAACACAGAACAACCAAAAAGCAAAGTAAAAGTAGAAATATATAAAAAATAAATATAAGAAATATATTAAAAAACAAGAAAATCCCAAAAGAGTAAATTAAAAAAAAAAAAATAATGTTTTCCTGGGGTCTCAGCTGTCAGTGTCCTTGCCCCCGCTGTGCGCCACAGCCCACCTCCACCTCCCCAAGGGGCCCTCCATTGCCTCTGGGCTGGTCTCTGGACCTGGCATGGGCCCTATGGGGACCACTCAGACTCTGATCTGGTCGAACTCCCATGTCTGCTTGCTCCCAAAGTCCACAGCTGCCAGAGCTTGACCATTTCTTTTGTGGGAGTTCTCATTGTCTACTCAAATATTCCATAGATGCAGGTCTACCTAGCTGATCGTGGGGATTTAATCTTCAGCTTGTGCAGCTGATGGGAAGATTTTCAATCCTCTTCCTTGGTCACCCTGCCCAAGGGGTTCAGCTTTGGTTTTATTCCCACCTCTGCGTGTGGGCCACGAAGGGTCTGCTCCTAGGGCTGCCCTGGAGCACTGGTGTTTGCCCTGGTGAGGATAGGGCATGGAGGTGGTATGGCTGCTTGGATTGTGCGAGACCCAGCAGTGCCAAATGTGCAGGGAAGCTGGCGGCCATGGGTGTAAGCAATATGGCCCTAGTGAAGGCCTTTTTTTTTTTGCACCTGGTGGCAGGTGTGTGAGGAGCAGCCCTAGGAGGGCTTTTACTATTGTCCATCAGCAGATCCTGGCATATGGGGAGAGAGAGGCTACAATAATGGCTCCACCCCCTGTGTGTGACTCAGCAGTAGCACCCTGCTTCCATGGCAGTCTGGTCTTCCTCCATAGGCATTTCCTGTTGCAGATTTTCTCCCTCCCGTCCCCTCAGTTCGTCGCCCTGCAGCAAACAGCAGTCCTCGCCCGAGGCCTGCTCTCCAATACCTACGCTCCATCTCCCAGCCACCTTGCACACCAGTGAACACACACCCCAGTCTGTGGCACAGTAGGGCTGTGGCCCAGGCCATCTGTGTAGTTCTCACTCTGTCCTGTCTGTGACAGACTGGCCACTTCACCCTCCTCCAACAGCCTTAAACGCTTCCCTTCTGTCCCAACCGATTTCTCCATTGGAGGGGGGCTTCCCCAGATGCAGGAATCTCTCCTCTGCTTCAACTCCCTCACTCTGGGGTGCCTGTCCCGTCCTGCATCCTCTTCTCCTTCTCCCTTCTTTCTTTCGTCCTATCCAGTTATGCAGGGATCTTTATAATCCTTTTCAGTGTCCCAGGTCTTCTGCTGGTGTTCAGCTGGTGTTCTGTGAGAATTGTTGCATCTGTGGATATATTCCTGATGCATCTGTGGAGAGAGATGAACTCCACGTCCTCCTACTCCTCCACCATCTTGGATCCCCCAATCTCTACTTTGTTTTAATGCAACAAGAGATTTTATAATCTGAGAATGGATTATGTCTTGGGGAAAATTTGGCCAATACTGTGTATATAACATGCTTTTAATATCTGTTACTGGTGATGGTAGAGATGATGATGGTGTGTGTGTTTGGGAGGAGGTGGAATGGTGAACACACTAACTAGTAAAACTTTTAAGGGAAAATAATGATGACATATTGTTTTTGTATCCCAAAATATCATTGTTAGCAATATCTTTGAGGTTTAAACTTTACTCTGAAATATCTGGAAATTTTCATGGAAATTCTAGAAAGCTGGGTTGTTTGGATTCAGTTATTACTTTAATAAGGGAAATAATTTATGCTGTGCAATTGAAAGAAAATTATCAACTAAAAAAAATAATATAATGCCCTTGTCTCTTGTAACATTTTCTGACCTAAAGTCTATTTTGTCTGATATTAGTATAGCCACCCCAATTCTCTTTTGGCTACTATTTTCAGGGAATATCTTTTTCCATCCCTTCCCTCTCAACAAATTTGTGTCTTTAGATCTAAATAAGTCTTTTATAAACAGCATACAGTTGGATCATTTAAAAATTCATTCTGCTAATCTCTACCCTTTGATTAAAGAGTTTAATCCATTTTTGAAAGTAATTACTGATAAGCAAGGACTTACCTCTGCTATTTTGCTATCTGCTTTCTGTATGTTTTACAGCTTTTTTGTTCCTCATTTCTTCCATTACTTCCTTCATTTGTGTTTTTGTCGTGACCCATTTTGATTCCCTTTCATTTTATTTTGTGTATACTTATTTTATAGGTATTTTTATTATGGTTACCATGAGTATATTACATATAATATCCTAAAGTTCTAACAATTTAATTTGAATTGATACCAATTTAACTTTAATCACATACAAAAATGCTACTCCCAAACAGCTCCAACTCTCTCCTTTATGTTACTGGTGTCACAAATTACATCTTTATAGATTGTATGTACAATAACAAAGACTTATAATTTTTTTTTATCCATTCATCTTTCAGAACCTGTTGAAAAAGAAAAGGTTAGAAACCAAAGTTACAGTACTGGCTCGTATATTTGCCCACATACTTACTTTTTTTTTTTGCGGTACATGGGCCTCTCACTGTTGTGGCCTCTCCCATTGTGGAGCACAGGCTCCGGACACACAGGCTCAGCATCCACGGCTCACAGACCCAGCCGGTCCGTGGCATGTGAGATCTTCCCTGACCGGGGCACAAACCCGCATCCCCTGCATCGGCAGGCGGACTCTCAACCACTGCGCCACCAGGGAAGCCCACACATACTTAATTTTAATGGAGTTCTTATTTCTTCATATGGATTCCAGTTACTATCTGTCATTTTTTCATTTCAGTCTGAAGGAGTTCCTTTATCACTTCTTGTAGGGCATGTGTGGTGGTAATGAACTCCCTCCATTTTTGTTTATCTGGGAATATCTTAACCTCTCCCTCTTTGTTAAATGAACATTTTGCTGGGTATAGAATTCTAGGTTGACCATTTTTTTCTTTTAGCACTTTAAATATATAATTAAAATTCCAGTGGCTTCTTGCCTCCAAGATTTCTGATTAGAAATCACCTGATAATTTCATTGAGAATCACTTATATGTAGTAAGTTCCTGACATTAAGCCTTTTTTATTGTAATGTTATTGCCTAACATTAAGATTTGATTGCCAAGGCATCAATTTCAAACAAGCATATTGTCAGCTATATGACCCAGGTATTATCTAAAAAACTAGATGAGGAGTCAGACCTCATTCATCCATGAAGTTCCCCTTTTAGAAACCCCTGAGTAACCTAGATAACTGACCACTCGAGTGACCTTGTTTTTCCCTTCCTGTGCCTAAATTCCCAGTCTTAAGTTTCAAATTTGCCAATAAACAGTGAATCTTGAAACCCCAGGCAACCCACACTTGACCCCAATAAATTCAGAACCCCAGGTCCATTCTCTCAATCTGTGACCATGTTGTGTGGCTCTCAGGTGTGTTGTGTACCCTCCAGGATGTTTGAGTAATAAAGCTTGCTTTTTCAAATTTCTCTGATAGTTGTTGCTGAGGTACAGCTTGCAATCATAATAAGAATCACAAGGGTTAGTCCTGCTGCAACACTGCATTTGGTCAGGGAAATATCTGTGGGAGCTTGACACAAGTAGTATGGGCCCAGGTGAATGCCTCAGGCATTCTGAACCAATAACATCACTACTGATAGGCTGAGAGTGACATGAAATGAACCGCTTCTCTCCAGCTGATTTGAAGATTCTCTTTGTCTTTTGCTAGTTTCATTATAATGTGTCTCAGGGTGAGTTTCTTTGAGTTTACCCAACACGGAGTTTGTTCACCTTCTTGAATTTGTAGATTCATGTATTTCGATAAATTTTGGAAAATTTAAGCTGTTATTTCTTAAAATAATATTTCGGTACATTTCTCTCTCTTCTTCTGGGACTAACATTGTTCCCTTGATGGTGTTCCACAAGTCCCTTATACTCTATTCACTTTTCTTCATTTTTCTCTTATCTACTCCTCAGAGTTGATGATTTCAATTATCCTATCTTCAGAATAATGGATTCTTTCTTCTGCCTGCTCAAATTTGCTGTTGAGTATCTCTAGTGAATTTTTCATTTCAGTTATAGTACTTTACATCTCCATAATTTGTTTGGTTTCTTTTGATAATTTGTTATTATTAATTCACATTTGTTCTTACATAATTTTCCTGATTTCCTCAAGCTTTCCTTTAGATCTTTGAGCATATTTAAGACAGTTGTTTTAAATTCTTTGTTCCTGGGCTTCCTTGAGGATCGTTTCTAGAAATTTATTTAGTTCCTTTGAAGGGGTCATGCTTCCTTGTTCCTCTGTATCACTGTAATTTTTTTATTGTTGAAAACTGTTCATTTGACTATTATAAACTCTTTCATCAGGGTTTGCTGTTTATTTTTTTACTGTTGAAGACTGTAGTACTCCATTTGTTTTGCGACTTTTCCACCTATTTTTGCAGAAACTATTTGCTGTGTTTCATCACTGAAATCTGTTCCCTTAGCTCATGTTTAACTAATGTTTTAACAAAGATTTCTTGAATGCCAAGAGCTCTCATAGGCTTTGCAAATTGGCTTTGTGCTGGAGCAGTCATTCAACACTTAGTCAAGCTTGCTCTGAGCCTAGAGATCTACTCAAGTGAAAGCTTAAAGTCTTCTTAGAGCTTTCTGAGCATGCATCCTGCCTGGGTATGCAGGTGGCTTTCTAAAGTCCCTTGTATACATGGGCTGCTTTTGAATGTATTAATTTCTCATGTAGTCTCACTCTAGCTTCTCCTCCAGACCTTAAATGGCATATTATATGTTTCCACCTGTAATCTCTTGCTCCAGGCATCTGTGAATCTTGTGACTATTAATAGCAGTGCCTACCACTTTTCTGCCTGAGTTTCAAGTTATATGAAATATACAAGTATCTTGTATTCCCCCAGGTTAAAACAGATGTACACAATAACTTGTAAATAAGGTCTGCTCTGCTCCCTGGCTCAAGGGAAGGAACTGGGAACCAGACTGCCACCGTTTCAACACCAAAACTTCCATCATGCCCTGGAGGGGTTAGGGAAGGAATGAGTAAAAATGCTACAAAACTTTTCTACTAATTTTAAGATGGCTTTTTCTTAATCAGATATTGGCTTGGTTGCTATAAAACTTTGTTTTCCACAGCTATGATAAAGTTGGTTCAGAAAGCTTCCTGCATGTTTTTCGTTTTTTTTTTTTTTTTTTCAATATTTCTGTGGGGAAATGAGCTTGGGGCTTCCTGCTCCACAATTTTCCTCATTTAGCTGAACAAACAGATTTTTAAAGGTTTTTTTAATTACTGAATTTTAGTTTTGTTCATATTATTTGCGATTTCTAGTTTTACTGCATTGTGAAATTTCTACTCCAAGGAATTTATTCAAGTTTTTTGTTGCTGTAATGTACTTTTATATTTTTGACACATACCATCAGCACTGGTTTATTCTTTATTTCCAGAAGACACAGTTTGAAAGATATATCTAGATATGTATTACATTCACTTTATAAAATATGCTATGTATGCATTCTAGGCCAGAATTTCTCAAATTTGTCACTATTAACATTTTGGACAAGGTAATTCTTGGTTGTGCCCGTGTGTGGTGGGGGTGGTGATGGTTGTCCTGTGCATTACAGGATGTTTAGCAGCATCCCCAGCCTCTCCATGAGATAAAAGTAGTATCTTCCCCTTAGTTGTGACAACTAAAAATGTCTCTAGACATTGCTAAATGTCCTATGGTGGGTAAAATCATCCTCTGTTGAATACCATTGTTCTAGAGTATGGACTGGCAAACGCTTTTTGGTAAAAGGCAAGATAATAAATATTTTAGGCTTTGCAAGCCATATGGTCCTTGTCACTAGTCAACTACACCTCTGTAGTATAAAGCCAGTGCTGACAATATGTAAAAGAACTAGCGTGGCTGAGTTCCAAAAATTTTAATTTAGGAAAAGAAGTGTCAGGTTGCATTTGGCTCAAGGACTATAGTTTGCCAACCCTTGTTCTAGAACTTCATTTGTTCTCCACTGTATCTGGTATAAAACCAGAAAGGTATATTAAGATCTACTATACCTAATATGTTTATCTTTTATGTTATACCTCTTACAATTGTCATTTTATGGATCCTGATAACTTATTTCATGCACAGATAATCAAAACATTTATTGCCCTTTTAAAATGGTCTTTAAAAAACATCACTCAAGTGCCCTTTTTCTGATTTCATATTATTTTGCCTAAGTTCGAACTTTAGCAGCCAGGTAAATGAACCTTGATTTATTTGTACATTTATTGGCTTATTAAATTTACTGTTTTATATTTCAAACTTTCTACATTATTTTTTAGGTATAACTGTTTGGTAAAATCTGAGAGCAGTTATTTAATAGGTAACTTAACTCCTTTAAGTAAGTTGAGTGGCAGATATATTTGTTTTAGTTCATGTTCAGTTATGTTATAAAAAAGTCTTTTTAGGGCTTCCCTGGTGGCACAGTGGTTGACAGTCCGCTTGCCGATGCAGGGGACACGGGTTCGTGCCCTGGTCTGGGAAGATCCCACATGCCGCGGAGTGGCTGAGCCCGTGAGCCATGGCCGCTGAGCCTGCACGTCCGGAGCCTGTGCTCTGCAACAGGAGAGGCCACAACAGTGAGAGGCCCACGTACCGCAAAAAAAAAAAAAAACGTCTTTTTAGTTAATAGTTCTGCTTTCATGGCTCTGTTAATTTTTCTTCTAAAAATTAGAAAGATTGTGTTTTTGCCCTAGTAGGTACTTTTATAATTATAAACTTGTGTAGTTTTTAATCTTCTACTTACTTAGATAGTAACTAGTAATTCCATATTATAGAACCAATGATGAAATCAGTGTTTCTTCTCTCTCCTTAACCATCATTTAATGCCCAATTTTAGTGCCTTTTCTATTATTTCTTAGTGTTTATCATTTTACAATTAAATAAAAATCCTATAACTTGGTTTGTCAGTTGTAAATGATACACTTAGACTCCCAGCCTTTAAAGATCAGAAAATCAGTATGCTAGTACTGCATTCGTTATGTTATACCTTCATTTTCCACATTGTACTGGATCTATTCTTTGTAAACTACCAAAGACACAGGCCTCTAAAACTTCCCACCTAGGGAATTCCCTGGTGGTCCAGGGTTAGGACTCCACGCTTTCACTGCCAAGGGTGCAGGTTTGATCCCTGGTTGGGGAACTAAGATCTCGCAAGCCATGCGGCATGGCCAATAAATAAATAAAATTAAAATTAAAATTCCTACCTATTACTGATCACTTTGGATTTACTTTTCCCTGGATACCTTCTTCTAGTACTCAGTAACTCACCTGAGTAGCTCCTATTTAGACATTCTTCCTCTAATAACCATGGATCTTCTCCTTCTTCCAAATTGAAGGTCACATCTGGTTTTCCAAAGCAATACTCTATAAGTGGAAAAGAATTTATAATTTGGATCAGCTACATGGGCTTCAATACTTCTGGATATAAAGGAAGGTACAGCTTCAGGAACTATACAATGAAGGTGCTCATTTGACCTTTCTGAGTAGGTGACAGAAGGAATGAATCTTCTTAAATCCCTGAACCTTAGGACTAAATAATTAAATTCTAAAAATAATCCATGTGTGGGGTTTTATACAAGGGATTTCATGGGGACTGTCACTTTACCTCCTCATGTCAAACAAGTAGAAAATCATACAAAATGGAACAATAGGCAGTGCAGGACAGGAATTCTTAAGAAAAAGGAAACAAATTAGGTGAGTCCCATTATTGCCACAGTATAGAAAATTTCTATGCCACAACACAGTAAGGGAAACCAAAGAGAGCCTGACACTCTCAGTAAGTTGAGGAGACAGAGTTAGTAATTTAGGAATGCCGAGGCAGCTAGAATCTTCAAGACAAAATACTGGAGGGGAAAGAGCTGTAGTAAGGAAGAGCTGTAGAAATCTGCAGAAAGATCTCCTTGAGTCTTTGGCTGAGTAGAGACTTGTGCATGCATGTAAGGAAACTACCTGAGACTGGGGAAAGAATCACTGGCAAGGAGTAGGATGATAAATCACCAAAGCACAGACAGAGATGGGAAGCTTGTTATCCTACCAGCCAGAGTAGAAAGATCTCTTAATTCATGGATGACTCAGTAGAATAACCTGAAAGATCTGCCTTAGTACAGAAGCAAAGCCAGCCCTAGACTGCTCTGAATCCAAGAGAACAAAGCTTTAGATCTTGAAAGGATAAAACTAATTCCAAATAACTTTATCCCAGAGAAAGCCCCCAGATATTTTAAAATACCAAAAAATACAGTACCCGACAAATTAAAATCCATAACTAGCAACCAATAAAAAATTATGAAGTATGAAAAGAAGGCACATATGACCCTTAACCAGGAGAAGAGTCAGTCAAAAGAAACAACAGGATATGACACATATGATAAAAGTAGCAATTAAGAACAAGAGAATAAACAGGATTGCATTCTTGAGGCATTCACATGGTAAGGTCTGCTCACCCACTGAGAGGAGGTGGCTGTAGTTCTCCAGTATCACATCTCTGTACAGGATACTCTGAGCAGGGCCCAGGTGTTTCCACTCCTGGGTTAAATCCACAGTCACGTCCTTGAATGACACTCATGCCTGTAATAGCACATTTCTGATTAATCTGAAGGGTTTAGAAACAGGTAACATAGAAAATACCTTTGAAAACTCTTGTGATGTTTACTGTTGAGAGTTTAAAGCAAAATATTGTAAAATAATAAAAAAAATTATAAATTATGACAGCCCTAATTTTGTCTTATACTTTGGGGGCATCACACAATTAGTACAAATATTATTTTCATGCCCTAATTCATTTGTATATATTTCTGAAATATGTACTTATAATCTCAGTTAATATACTACCAAGAAAGCTTAGTGCCTTTTTTAAAAAACATTTTTTTTATTTATTTAATTTTACTTTTTGGCTGCACCGTGTGTTAGTTGCAGCACGCGGGATCTTCCTTGAGGCATGTAGGATCTTTCATCATGGCTTGCAGGCTTCTCTCTAGTTGTGGCGTGTGGGCTTCTCTCTAGTTGCGGCCTGTGGGTTTTCTCTCTCTAGTTGTGGTGTGCAAGCTCCAGGGCACGTGGGCTCTGTAGTTTGCGGCACGTGGGCTCTCTAGTTGAGGTGCGTGAGCTCAGTAGTTGTGATGCGCAGGCTTAGTTGCCCCGCGGCATGTGGGATCTTAGTTCCTCAACCAGGGATTGAATCCGTGTCCCTTGCATTGGAAGACGGATTCTTTACCACTGGACCACCAGGGAAATCCCAAAGCTTAGTGTCTTTTTAAAGATAAAGTCATTATAAATAGGGTTCCTATAATCATTTCTCATACACCAATGGTTTATACACTGAGCACTCTCTAGGTTACACAAATCCTCAGCCAGAGTCCTCTGCTGGGGTAATGGGGGAATCAATGAATAGAAGCGTGTAAGCCCTGGAGGGAATACTCAGAACCAGACCTGTATTTCAGGAGCTCATATTTATACTCAACAGATTTCCAGCAGAGGTACCATGGCAATCCAATGAACAAAGTTCATACTTCTCAACAAATGGTGCTATAATTTTCAAACATATATAAGGGGAATAAAAAGGTAAAATGCTTTTGGCCATATTAGGCAAATATTTCTTAGATAGGACAAAAAAGCATATATCATTGTTACTTACTGAATTGTGTCCCCCAAAGTTCATATGTTGAAGCCCTAACCCCCAATGTGACTGTATTTGGAGACAGGGTCTTTAAGGAGGTAATTAAGGTTAAATGAAGTTAAAATAGGTGGGGCCCTAATCTGATAGGACCAATGTCCTTATAAGAAGAGGAAGAGACACCAGAGATCTCTTTCTTTCTGTGTGTGTACAGAGGAAAGGCCATGTGAGAACACAGCAATAAGGTGGCCCTCTGTGAGCCTGGAAGAGTTGGTTCACCAGAAACCAACACTGATGACATATTGATCTTGGACTTCCAACCTCCAGAGTTATAAGATATTTCTGCTGTTTAAGCCACCCAGTGTGTGATATTCTGTTATAGCAACCAGCATAGACTAATACATTCATAAAAGAAACTGAAAAAGTTATGAAAAATTGATAAATTTAAAACCTCTGCTCTTTGAAAAATACTGTTAAGAATATGAAAAAACCTAAAACTGAGAGAGAATATCTACAAATCATGTATTGTTAGACCCAAACGGTCTACGAGGGATTCCAACTCGCCCAAGAACCGCCAAGAGTCGAGAGCCGCTGCAACACGCAAGAGGTTTATTAGGAGCCGATGCACCGGGGTTCCCTGAACCTCACGCAGGAGGCCGATGGGGAACCCCTAAAAGCGGAATCACATACTTTTTATAGGTTTATTTACTCATAGGGCGGGTATATTCTCACAATGATTGGGTAAATGTGGTGACTTTTGAATTCATTGGCTTAGGAACTTTTGTCCCACCTTCTGGCCGTTATAGTTGTCTGTTCATTGTGGCGGTTAGGGCGTATACCTGTTACGGGCAACTGGAAAATTACCCGCTGTCTGGCAAGTCCCCGTCAACTGAAAAACTCCAAGAATTGGTTTCGATAGGGAGAAGGAGTGGCGCACGATAGGGAGAAGAATTGGTTTCCATAGGGAGAAGGAGTGGCGCACGATAGGGAGAAGAATTGGTTTACGGGAACAAGTGAGGGGGTGGAAAGTCCCTAAAGGCCCCACAGTATCTGTGGAAATATTTTTATAGAACATATGTAAGTCTCCAATCAAATAGGCACCTTCACCAAAGAGTAATGGATAATGAACAAAAACATGCTTATTATTAGGTATTAGAAAAATTCAAATTAAAACTACAATGAAATACCATTACAGACCTAAAATAAGGGCTCAAATAAAAAACCTGATATTGTTAAATGCTGGTGAACATACAGAGTAATCAGGACCCTGACACATTGCTGATGGGAATGCAAACTAGGACAGCCACTTTGGAAAACAATTTGACATTTTCTTACAACATTAGACATATAATTATTATCAAATCTACTCACTCCTTCACATTAACCCAAGAGACTGAAGACATATGTTCACACAAAGAAACCTGTATATGAATATTTATGGCTGGAAATAACCCAAATATGCATCAACTGGTGAATGGATAAATAAACTGTGGACTAGCCACACAACAGATGACTACTCATCAATAGAAAGGAACAAACTACTGAAACATGGACCGGAGACAGAGTGAATGGCACTGTTTGACTCCTGGATCTGTCACAATAATTGGCCCTGGACAATTCACTGACACTCTCAGGTCTAATGTCTTGAAAGTTTTCAATGAGTCAGAGGTAGATGACCATAGAAACCTTTCAGGAACCATCACTGTGGGACTCTGTGAAGTCAGGATAGTGCCACATGTGTGAGAGCAGCATCTGTAAAAGGGCAATTTAGGGAGAGTGGAGACAGCGCTTCCGCCCTCTGCCTGGTTATCCTTTACTCCCAGACCTCAACCTCACTAGCTCTCCAACAAAGTGGCCTTCCCTGAGCAGCCTGCCCCTGGGCCACCCCAGCTCACCTTGCTCTTTTCAAGACTGGCCCAAACTCCCAACTGTCACACCATGTGGTGGCTTCTGAATGTGGTGGCATTACCAAGTCTGGCTCATTCCTGGCAGAAGGATCAAGAACTACTTCTTGATCTTGTGCAGACCTGCTCCTGGGCTCTTCTGCCTCCACTCTGTAGCGCTGGGGAGAGGTCTAAGGTCAGGGGGTGCTCTCTTCCAGGTAAGACTCCTTTACCAGAGTCCCCCTGCTTCGTACTTCACAAGAGCTGCTGTGCTCTAAAATGAATTTCGCAGGAGCTGGAATCTAGTCCTAGGCCACAATTTTAAGGCCAGAAAGCTGACCTTCTTGGAATTCATTATAATCTTAGACTGAAAACACAGCCTGAAGTGCATGAAGGGATAGAAGGCTCTGTCTGACTCAAAGGATCTGAGGAGACAACAGAAATCCCAGAATACATTTGACATATGGTAGGATTCCATCTACATTCACTTACTATTATATCCCTGGAGATTTGGGGACAAGTTACTCTGTTAGGTGCTGTGAAGGCTGCAATGTTGATTTCTGGCAGATGTGATATTTAGACAAAGCCTGAGATTGGAAGTAAAACACACCTGCCCTTGAATCCAGACTCCCTCATTGCTAGCTTGTGACCTGAGCCATCAGTCCACTAACCTGAGCTTCGGTTATTTTTAATGCAGATGGTTATACAGACCTCACAGAATGGTTGAGGTTTATACATACTCCAACCAATAAAAAGAACGAAGTGTCTTCTAAATATAATAGCAGTTGTCAAGTACCCAGGGCTTAGTACCCTGCACTAGCCTACCTGATTTACAGGTGATGACTTATCTGAGTTTTAAAACAATGCCATGAAGCAGTCATTATTAATGCCCTTACTGACAGATGAGAAACTTGCTTCTTATCCAGGTTCCTTCTGTCGCCCCTGCTTAAAGGTGACAGAGCTGGAATTTACCTGGGTCTTTCTGGCTCCAGAGCTCGGGCTCCACCACAGACCCACCGCCTGCGCTTTCTGGCACGCTCACCATCCGCATTATGAACAAACAAGCACCACGCTCCCTACCACGGCCGCCACGGGGGCTTTTCTCCGGTCCGGCTGCAGGTGGGGCCAGACAAACGATCCAGAAGTTCCCGTGAGGCGCGGAGTCTCCATCCCCCCAAATCCACTCTACAGGAGGACAATCAAGGACCCAGCACCAACTACCAACCAGGGACGAAAGTGCGGAAACAGGAACGCGCAGCTGGGCCTGCACACGCGCAAATGTAGCCTAGACACTACCCAGAGGGCTGCACGGTGACCCAACCAGATTGAAGACTACATTTCCCATAAATCTCTGTGACTTGCCGTTTCTTTGCAGCGATTCTTCTTTATTATTAGACTGTTGCAAGGTGTGCTATATGTTCCTTTCTGCCCAGGTTCTCTCAGAGACCCCAGGCGTTATGGGTTAATTTGAACTTTACTGCCAAATACTACATCGCATGGTCTTGCATCACACTCCGAAGGGGAAAACAACAGTTGCCAAAGACGCTGGGAACAATTTGCGAAATTTGAATGTGGAGTGGTGATTAGGAATTGAGCATAATAATGTCAGCGAATATTAGTTACTCAGTTGTTACATGGAATTATACTGATTGACTGGAAAATGTATTGATTTTGTAAAGGCATGCATAAGGACACGGTTTGCACTGGTCTTGTTAATTCATTTTACAAAATTTGAGCAAAAACTAATCAAAGCAAATACAGCAAAAGGTTAGGTTTCTTAAGTTGATGGAGGGCATAGCTATTTATGGATACTCATTTTACCATTTTCTATTTTTTTGTTGTCTAGGAAAAATTAATAGCTGATCTAAAGGTGAAATAATTTTATTCAAGCCAACCTGTGGATCACAGACCTGGAAACAGTCTTTCAGAAAACTGAGGACTATTCCACCTGTTAGAAGTCAAAGTCATAGTCATATACATTTTCAAGACGAAGGATGGTACGTCAAAATGACACACTGATATTTTACATAAAGTTCCCTAAAGATACATAGTCCAGACCTGCACGTACAAGGGGAGAAGTAGGTCACTATGACCCCTTACAGGATTAGGAAAGGAAAAATTAATCTTCTAAGAAGTTATGTTACTGGTATCAGAAGGAGAAAAAGAAAACACTGATCTTTGTGGTGGAGCAGGCATTCCTGCCTTTGAGGAGGTCTGGTTAATGTATATAACGCAGATGCACACAGCACTTTAGGGCTGGCCTAATAGGGGCAAGGAATATGTTATGATTAAAATTTCGTGTCCTGCCTTAAGACATAGCTTTTATTCCATCACTGTTTTTCAAATGTTTGTAATACAAAGAAAAGGATAGGCATTCTCTTTCCATCAATGCCCTGTTAAAACTCTAAGTTGCCAAAAGTAGTCAAGATACAAATAACTTTGGGGAATAAGGCAAGTAAGAAACTTGAACATTAAGCACAACAGTACCATAAAAGAAAGTATCTGTGACCAACAGAATTTATCTCAGGAAAGGGAAAAGAGCAAATTTCAAAAATGCATAATGCACGAAAATACACACAGTTCAAAATAAGAAAATGATTATCAAGAAAAGCACTCAGGGGGTCTCCCTGGTGGCGCAGTGGTTGAGAGTCCGCCTGCCGATGCAGGGGACGCGGGTTCGTGCCCCGGTCCGGGAAGATCCCATGTGCCGCAGAGTGGCTGGGCCCGTGAGCCATGGCCGCTGAGCCTGCGCGTCCGGAGCTTGTGCTCCGCAACGGGAGAGGCCACAACAGTGAGAGGCCCACGTACCGCAAAAAAAAAAAAAAAGAAAGAAAAGCACTCATTTTTCAGAGGTGACCCTATTGCAGCCTTAGTGAGCATCCTGTTGGTTTTTTCTTTTAACCAAATTAGGCACATATGAGCATAATATTATAGGAACATCTTTTAACTAAATTACATATATTGAGCATGTATCTGGTCAATATTATTTCACATCAATCATTTTTTCTATGACAATGATTGTTAAAATTTGGTCCTATTCATACAGAGAAAAAAGGATTACAGCCATCAAGAAGTTAGTGCAATTTAAGTGAACACAGGCATAAAGGTTCAGCAGCTTTCCTAGGAAGCTTTCGTTCCCGCCCACGCCTGGGAACCCGCTTCACCGGGCCGTTCAGCCTCCTCAGAGTGCGTGCTGTTGGTGTGGACTGGGCTCGGGGCCACCGGAGGGGGCGGCGGGCACAGTTCAGCGGGCGCTAAAGAGCTCTCCTCGCTGCTCCACCAGGCCCCGCCGCCACCGACGCGGCTCCCTTGGCTCGTCCTCTGGCCTAGCTCCACCTCGCTTGGGGAATCCTCCGCAGTCCTGCGTCTGGGCGCGTCCTCCTGCCTTGCTTGGCTGGATCTGGAGGCGTCTTCCGGCGCAGCTTTGCCAGAGCGGCTATGGCGGCGCGGGTCTGGGCGCGTCCTCAGCCGCTCAGGACGGGTCTGCTGGCGTGCTCCGATGCCTGAGTCTTGGGGGACAGACGCAGCCGGGATCTAGGCACGTCTCCCGTGAGGTAAGCTCCTGCCACCGCACCCACACCCTCCAGGCCCCCGGCCAGCGTGAAAGGAGTCTGGGTTTACCTCAACTGGGAAAGGAGTCTTGTACGTTGGTCTGTTCCCGATGGTCATGAGTATGACCTCAGGTGGCCTCGGCCTGCAGCGGCTTTAAGCAGGATTTCGGTTTCGGCCAGAGACTGAGGTCGGGCAGTGGCAGTGAGAGCACTGAATCCTAGTCACCTGACCACCAGGGACGAGCGGCCAGTGACAAGGCCCTGGCCTGTCAGCTGTGCAGAAATGAATTTCTACATAGAGACGGAAAGTAGTGAAACAAGGAAAGTGTATTAGGAGGAAAAACTACATATGTGTGGAGAGACACACGGGCGACCTCAGATAGAGTCACGCCCTCCCCGTAGTTTGGATCACTTTTATGGGGCATTTCTTCCGGGTTTCCTTTGGCCAATCATCTTGCTTTGCCTGGTTCTGAGTCCGTATATGGTATATCTCAGGGTCCTCCCATGCGCGCATCTCTTAGCCAAGATGGGTTCTAGCGAAAAGGCCTATGGGTATGTTGGCATCACTTACTGTGGGGTGGTGCCCCCTCCCTTTTTGACCTCCAAGGAGCCTTTCTGCACTGTGTGTAGTCAGGGAGGTCTCCTTGACTTCGAGAATGAGGAATATGTGGTCTTTTATCTCTTATCTGTGCAGATCCCAGCCTCCCATCCATCATCCCAGCTTCCTCCATCATCCTCCATTGTAGAGTTTCTGTCCACAGGGGAGAAACTGTTCAGCCTGGGGCCCATCTATCTCCTGCTTCAGGTATGTCCCCTTAATTAGACTGAATTTTCCATCTTTGCAAAAATGAACCCTACTCTGTCATGTGGACTCTTTGGGAAGGACAAAAAAACCATATTATCCATAAAAAATGCAATTGGTTTATTAATAATCAAATACGCTTTTTTGTTAAGTGCGGCTTTCTAGATAAATATCCTTGAACTCATACTGTGAAAGCTAAGTGTGACAGTATAGTAGGCAGTCAACCCACCTACATTTACTAGTGTTGTAATAAGCTTTGCAACTTGATATTTTATCACCCTTACGTTATATGCTGAGCAAGGCTATTAAATAAGCCTTTTTATTTTTTAAACACTTGAGTTGTTCCTGTTTATTTTTTAATGTAAGTATATTTAAACGTTTCTTTTTAAATTATAAATACAGGCTGGATAATGGAATTTACCTCTACTCTCCATCCCATCTTCCATATAAAACCAGTATTAACTGATGCTGAATTCTAGACTTTATGTTACAGCTAACTGCATTTTTCAAAAAGCATGGTTACTACTTATTTACAACTTGTTTTTATACAAGTTGTCTCCTGATCCAATTGTCTGGTCAGGCTAAATCATTCTTTTCCTTAGCTGCATTGTAGGGGTATATCATGTTTATTTAATCAATGTTTTTGTTATTGATGTTCAGTTTGTTTCCAATTTTCACTTTTATAAATAATATATAGCAAACATCATTGCCCATACATCTTTTGCATATATGTGTGATTATTCCTTTGGCACAAAAGCCAAAATGATAGACTTGCTCAGTTAAAATGTGTGCAAGTGGGAATTCCCTGGCGGACCAGTGGTTAGGACTCTGTGCTTTCACTGCCAAGCGCCGGTTTCCATCCCTGGTCCAGGGCTGGTTTCCATCCCTGGTCCAGGAACCAACATCCTGAAAGCCACGTGGCAAAAAAGGAAAAAAAAAAAAAAGAAAAGAAAAAAAAGTGTACATGTTAAACATTTTATAGATGCTAACAAATAGTCCTGAGAAAGACTGTATCAACTTATGTTGTTTCCTCACATCCATTCCAACACCAGATAGCATGCATTTTTGATAAGTAATTATTAGTGATGCTTAAGGAATTGCTATTCATGTTCTAATGGAGAGAAAGTGGACCATACATATATTCGTTCAACAAACATTTATTGAAAGCCTGCTGTGTGACACATCATTCTAGACGTTGGGATTTTAACAAACAATATAAGAGATAAAAGTCCCTACTCTTGTGGAGTTTGTGATCAGGGTTGCTGTGGTCAATTGTTAAGAAACAATGGGACACTTAAGGAGATCTAATGAAATAAGGGCAGGGTTGGTGAGACACACCCTGTGACTAGTGATTGTAGGGAGACATTATCACCAAAAGGCATGCAGGGAGTATAACTACAACTTGACAGGAAAGACTGCCCCAAGAGGAGCTATGGTCTTAAGAGGAACATTAGAATGGCTTAGTATAGAAGGCCAAAGGAATAAATACCCAAACTTCACTTGTTTTTCACCCTCTCATGTCCTGTCCGGTAGTGACTATTTACATCCTCCCACTCTGTTTGGTTCCTAGAAGTGCATCCACATAGTCTCCTCCAGGTCTCCTTGTTAATTTTCCAGTTATATTCTTTACCAGCCCCGGATTACCAGTGAGTTCATTGAGCCATTCATATTGAATTATTATGATTCTAAACACATCTCCTTCCACACAAAGTGGACAATCAGATATACCTCCCCAAACTCTGCCCACTAAGGAGGATTTCTCTTCACTACAGCCTTTCACGGCCAGCATTCTGCCACCATCCCTTGCAGACACATCTGTCACCCAAGGAGAGTACTCTTTCCTCCTCTGTTAAACATTTATAGTGGACCCCCCATGGGACTCTAAGGAGCATTGAAGGTCATGTGGTGAGTCAATAGGAGTAAGTGTTGCAGGAAAGGGGACCCCTTCCAGAGTCCGAGAGTGGGCTCTTGTCTAACACTCAGAAATGAATTGTCCGAGGAAACACATGTACTGACAAAGCAGAAGACTTTATTGGGAAGGGGTGCCCGGACAGAGAGCAGCAGGGTAAGGGAACCCAGAAGAACTGCTCTGCCACGTGGCTCACAGTCTTGGATTTTATGGTAATGTGATTAGTTTCCGGGTTGTCTCTGGCCAATCATCTTTCTTGGCCCATATTCGGTCTGAGTCAATGGTCCTTCCTGGTGGCCCGTGCATCTCTCAGCCAAGATGGATTCCAGTGAGAAGGATTCTGGGAGGTTGGTAGGACATGGACTGGTGTCTCCCCCCTCTTTTAGGCCCCTCCTGAATTCTCCCAGTTAGTTTTTGTGACAGCACTGTGTTCCTTATTGGGATCTCTTATTGTGAGATACCTCATGCAAGTGGTTATCATTATACCTGGCCAAATGTGCAGGTGGTTTTGGTCAACAGTTCCCTAATGTAAGTACCATGTGACTGTGAACCACTTGATTATACAGTTTGCTTATACCTTCTGGTCCTGTTTTGGTCTGGTCTTATATTTACCATCCCATTTAACAAAGGAATAGCTTTACATATATCCAATATTTTGGTTCAGTGAAGTAGATTATACAAGTTGATGATAGATATTTTGGTTCACATAGTCACTTGGTATCCCATGTTCAGTCTCCGTCAGGACCCAATGGCAAATCAGAAGCTGCTTTTCAAATGGAGGATGATTATCATGAGTAAAGGTATAACTTACTCCAAAACCCCAGGAACCTGAGCTGTATTGAGGCTTCTAATCTATGAACATGGCATGTGTCTCCATTTTTCTTCTTTGATTTTTTAGCCAACATTTTGTATTTTTTGCATACAGATCCTGCACATGTTTTGTCAAATTCTTTTTAATTTTTTGGAACAGTTGTAAATAATAATATGTTTTTTATTTCAGTTTCCAATGTTCATTGCTAATGTATAGAAATATAACTGATATTTGTGTGTTGATCTTGTATTCCATGATCTTGCTAAACTCTATAGTTTTAGGAATGTTTTGGTAAATTCCTTGGATTTTCTATGTAGACAATCATGCAATCAGCAAGTAAGGGTAGATTTAGTTTTTCCTTTCCAATTTGTATGACTTGCCTTGCTTTTTCTTTTCTCAAATTATTGAAATAGCCAGGGTTTCCAGTACAATGTAAGTTATTTTGGGGAAAGTGAGCACCCTTGCTGTGGTAATAATTTTAAGGGAAAAGCATTAGGACTTTAATCATTAAGTGTGATGTTAGCTTTAGTAATTTTGTAGTTCTTTATCAGATTGAGGAAATTCCCTTTTATTTCTAGTTTGCTGAGAGTTGTTGTTGAATAAATGTTGCCTTTGGTCCAGTGCTTTTTCTGTACCAACTGATCGGATCATGTGGTTTTTCTTTTTTACCCTGTCAAAATTGCAGATTACACTGGTTAATTTTCATATATTGAACCAGCCTTGCATTTGTGGACTAAACTGTACCTGGTTATATTGTATCTTTCTTTTTATATACTTATGGATATGATTGACTTACATTTTGTTGAGAACTTATATGTCTATGTTCATAAGGGAAATTGATATAGTTTTCTTTTTCCATACTGTCTTTGACTTTGATATTGGCCTTATAAAATGAGGTGGGAAGTGTTCCCTCCACTTTTGTTTTCTGGAAGAGTTTGTGTAGAATTGGTGTTATATCACCCCCAGCTTCATTGGGGTATAATTGACAAATAAAAATCATTTATATTCAAGGTGTATAACTTGGTACTTTGATATACATATATATTGTGATCACCACAAAGAAGCTAATTTACATATCCACTACCTCACATAGTTCCCATTTTCTTTTTCTTCTTTTTTTTCTATGGTGATAAGACTTACAATTTAATCTCATAGTAAATTTCAAATATTGTTAATTTTAGTCACATTGCCCACCATAGATTAGATTTCCAGAACTTATCTTGCATACCTGAAACTTTGTACCCTGTCACCAGCATCTCCCCATTTCCTCCTCCTCCCAGCCCTGGGCAATCACAATTCTACTGTCTGCTTCTATGAGTGTGACTAGATTCCACACATTATTTCATCTTTAAATGTTTGGTAGACTCACCAGTGAAGAAAACTGATGTGGAAATTTCTTTTTTTGCAGGTGTGTGTGTGTGTTTGTGTGTGTGTGTGTGTGTTTTTCTGCACGTTCAATCTATTTAATATAAGACTACTTAAATGATCGATTTCATCTTGGGTGAGTTTTGTGTTTGTAGTTTTCAAGGAATTGGACCATTTTGTCTAATTTGTTGAATCTCTATGTATAGACTTGTTCATATTATTCTCTTATTATCCTTTTTAATATCTGTGGGTTCTGTAGGAATTCTTTCATCCCTGATGTTGGTAATTTGTATCTTCCTTTTGTCATTGTCAGTCTTGCTAGAAGTTTATCAATTTCACTTATATTTTCAAAAAACCCAAAGTTTTGCCTTTGATTTTCTCTTTTGTTTTCATGTTTTAATTGTACTAATTCTTGTTCTTATCTTTATCATTCCCTTTCTTCTAGCTTTCTGTTTATTTTCCCTTCTTTTTCTATTTTCTTGTGGTAGAAACTTAGATTGTTGGTTTGAGATTTTTTTTCTAATATAAAACTTTAGTGCTCTAAATTTCCTGATAAACACTGCTTTACTTACATCCAATAGATGTTATGCTATATTTTTACTTTCACTTATGTATTTTTTTCATGAAGCTTCCTTTCGACCACTGGAATGTTGAGAATAGTGTTGTTTAATTTCCAAGGTCAGGAGATTTTCCTATTACTTTTCTGTTATTGCTTTCAAGTTTGATTCCCCCATGGTCAGAGAATATATTTTGTATGACTTTAATTCTTTTAATATTTTTCATATTTCTTTTATTTCCCAGGACATAGCCTATCTTTGTGTTCCAGGTGCACTTGAAATGATGTATTCTGCTGTTATTCAATAAATTTCAATTAGATCCTGTTTTGGGTTTTTTTTTGCCATGCTACATGGCTTGTGGGATCTTAGTTCCCCGACCAGGGATTGAACCTGTGCCCATGGCAGTGAAAGCACCGAGTGCTAACCACTGGACCACCAGGGAATTCCCTAGATCCTGTTGATTGATGGTGTTCTTCAATTCTTTTATATCTTTGCTGACTTTCTGTTCATTGCTTCTATCAATCACTGAGGTGTTAAAATCCCAACCTATAATTATAGTCTATCGTCTATTTCTCCTTTCAGTTCTGTCAGATTTTGCTTCATGTACTGTATTTTGAATCTCTGTTGTTCAATGCCTATATATAATTAGAATTCTTATCTCTTCTTCATGAAGTGACTATTTTATTTTATAATTACGTAATGTTCTTTTTGTCCCTGGTAATGTTTTTTGTTGTTCTGAAATCTACTTTGTCTGATATTAATATGGTTATTCCAGTTTTCTTGGCTTAGTGTTTGCATGTTGTATCTTTTTGGTACTTTTACTTTGAGCATACCTATATCATTACATTTCAAGTGAGTTTTCTGTATGTAGCATATAGTTTGGTCTTTTTTTGTTTTGTCTTTGTTTCTCGTAATCCATTCTTCCAATCTGTAACATATCACTCTCTACTGGTATCAATGTCTTACTACTTCAAAGATTATGTAGAAGCTTTATGAGCTTTCTGGTCCCTTAAATTACCCTCTTTATAATACAGTTGTCTTAAATATTACTTCTACTTACATTGAGAATCACATTAGACAATGTTATCATTTTTACTTTGACCCACTGAAAACTGAAAAACTTAGAAGACAGAAAGAATAGTATATTGTATTAACTATATATTTACTCTTCCTATTGGTTTTCCTCCATTTTGGATGTTCTAAGCTTTCTTTTGCTATTATTTCCTTTCTGTCTGAAGAACTTACTTTAGCCATTCTTTTAGAGAAGATCTGCTGATGACAAATTCTCTTACTTTTGATTCATTTGAGAATGTCTTTATTTCATCTTCGTCTTAGAGAATATTTTTTCTGGATATAAAACTTTGGGTTGACAGTTCTTTCTTTCAGCACTTTAAAAAGGTTGTGCCATTCATTCTGGCTTCCATCGTTTCTGATGATAAATCCTCTGTCATTCAAATCATTACTCTCCTATAAGTTAAGCCTCATTTATCTCTGGCTGCTTTCAAGGATGTTTCTTTGTGCTTATTTTTCACAAATTTTATTCTGATATGTCTCAATATGGAATTATTTGGATTTTTCTTGTCAGGGCTTTGCTCAGCTTCTTCAGACATTAGTTTTTTGCGTTTTTCTAAGTATTGGAAGTTCACGGTTACTATTTCTTCAAATATTTATTCAGTTCCATACTCTTTCTCTTCTGTTTCTGGGACTTTGAGGACATCAATGTCAGACCTTTGGTTTTTGTTCCACAGGTCCCTAAGGTTGTTTTCTGTCTGTCATTTAGATTGGATAATTTCTATTGATATTTCCTTGAATTCACTAATTCTTTCTTCTTTCATCTTCATTCAGGTAATGAGCCCATCCAGTGACTTTTTATTTCAGTTAATGCATTTTTCACTTTGACAGATTTCCACTTCCTTATGTGTTCTTTTTCTTTGCTAAGAATTTCTATTTTCTCATTTGTTTCAAGATAATTCACAATTGCTTATTGTGGCATTTTTATGACAACTACTTTAAAACCCTTGTCAGTAATTCCAACATCTGTGTCATATCAGTGTTGCTAGTCTATGATTTACAGTTCTCATTTAAGTTGAGATTTTTTAGCCTCTTAATGTGATGTGCAATTTTGGGTTGAGATTCTGGTTCCTATTTAAATCTTCCATTTTAGCAGGCAAATGTTTTGGTTTAAAATGCACTTCCTGTCCCAATTTTGTGGGCTGTGGTTCAAAAATTAATTTAGTTTTCAAAGGCTTTGCAGGGCTATCCAGATTTGTTCCACTGTGTGCTGTCCAGAGACCCATTTGAAACCTGGGCAGAATTCCACACCAGTGTTCAGTTCTCAAACCTTTTCTTGTTTCTTGTTGGGTTTATGCATGGGCTGTCCAGAGTTCTGTCCAGGACTTCATGCACAGATTAAGAAAATTTCTTTCTCTAGTTCACTTCTGCCTATAGTGCCTCCCTTCCCATTATCTAGTTGGGAGGGGCATCCCATTTTCTGAAGGGTGGTAAGCACAGACAGAACTTTGTTGATATTCTCTGCAGCTGCAGCATTCAATGTGGAGGGGAAGGGATACCACCTTGCTATTTCAGGTCAGGCATGGAAGACAAGTCTGTTCCCACAGTCTCTGGCTATCTAGAGAGGGTTGGATTCTACCTAGTTATTGAAGGGAAGAGATAGAAAATCAGTCTTTTCCCACAGTCTCCATGGTTGTAAATGGAAAGTGCTGCTTCATTATTACTTGTCAGGAATGAATGTCAGGACTTCATACACAGGGGGACATGGCTGACAAGGGGGTGCCTCCCTGTTATTGCAGGGTAGGGATTGAAGACAAGACTCTGTCTACAGTCTCTGCAGCTGCAGTGCCCAGTGACAATTAAGGGGAGTGTGTGTGTGTGTGTGTGTGCTTTTTTCTGTTTTCCTAAATTGGGAAGGAATGGTAAAAAGTTTCTGTCCTTTTTCCTGGTCCTTTTGCTAGAGAGAGTGGGATTTTTCTGGAAGTTTTTCTGTTTGTCTGTGCCCATTGTTTTTTCCCGGCTACAGGTCTCTTCAGTGCCCAGGCTATGATATATGAGGCAAAAAACAAAAACAAACAAACAAAAAACCTACAGGAAATCACCATTGGCTTTTCTCTAGTCTCAAGATCTTTATACAATCTGTCTTCTTCCCTCTACCTTCAGAGTATTTTGTTGGTTGCTTTATAAATTTTGTCTAGGGTTATTTTGGTTTTTTGTTTGTTTGTTTTGTAAATAGTAGGGGGAACATAGGAGCATGTGCTTATATCTAGTCTGGAACCAGAAAAGTATCAGTCATTTAATTTTAGCCATTCTATTGGTTAGGGGTTTCACTTGCATCTCTTGAATAGAAAATTATATTGAATGTATTTTCCTGTCATTATTTGTATGCAACATTTTATGAAGGGTCTGTTCAAATTTTTGTCTTTTATTGAGATTTCATCTTCTTAATTTTTAGCTCTAAAATTTTAAAATATATTTTGTATACAGGCTCTTTGTCAGATATATATTTTGAGAATGTTTTCTCTCAGTCTGTGGTGTGCTCTTTTTAGATTAAATATTTTATTTTGAGGTAATTGTAGATAAATATTCAGTTGTAAGAAATGTACAGAGATATCCCATGTATCCATTTTCCTCCAATGGTAATATCTTGCAAAGCAATAGTGAAGCATCATAACCGGATTTGACATTGATAATCAAGATATAAAACATTTCATCACATGATTAGCTTTTTATTTTCTTAAGAGATTTTCTCAAAGAGCAGAAGGTTTCATTATGATGAAGTCTAATTTATAGATTTTTTTTTCTTTTTGCTTAATGTTTTCTGTAAAGAAATCCTTGCCTACCTCACAGTCATAAAAACAATTTCACCCTTTAGAAACTTTACATTTTTAACTTTTAAAGTAAGGACTATTATCCACTTCGTGTTAATTTTTATGCATAATATGGAGTATGCGGTAAGGATTAAGCTTTTCCCCTCTACAAATATTCAGTTATTCCATCACTATTTATGGAAAAGACTATCCTTCTTCATTGAAGTACCTTGGAACCTGTATAGAAAATTAATTGACCAGACCATAATGTTTCAGTTTATTTCTGGATTTGCTATTCTACTCTATTGCTCTGTATGCCCATCCTTATGCCAATATCACACTATTTTGATTACTATAGATTTATAGTAATTCTTCAAATCAGATAATATAAACCTTCCAACTTTATTTTTATTTTATAAAATTGTTTTGGTTATTTAGATCTTTTGCATCTCCACATGAATGTTAAACTTTTCTTGTTAATTTAATAAAAAATGCTTGGATTGCATAAAATGAAATAGTTTGGAAATGTGTGTGTACTTATTCTAACAACATATTATCAGATATCTAAACAAATAATATGGAAAATCATATTCATATTAAAAATGTTCAGAATTTAGTCATTTACTTGAAATTTATGTAGATTGATGTGATTGAAAAATAGGTTCCCCAAAAAGGACCTAAATTCATGAAGATAAGTTAATTTGTGTTTTAAAATTCTACAGGTTTCTGTGAAGAGAGGGATTTTAAAGGCCATGAGAAAAGTGACTATATCTGAGTTTTTAAAAATAAAAACTATTTGCTGAGTTATTGGAGGGAAGCAGCCTTAGTTATTGAGAATTTGAGCATATTCATCTATTAGTAATCGTAATGAGGCCATATTAGTAGCCTTTTCCCAGTAAGTTTTTCATTATTTCCTTATGCAGATTTAGCATGATAAATTCTTTTTAAGCTTGAGCACCAATGGAAAATTGGGCATTTCTAGAAGGATAGGCTTCCTTTAATAAGGTATTTTGAATTATCCTTTGATTCTCAATTACAGAGATTATATTAATTTCTTGATAAACATTTTCTATTTCATTTTAAAAGATGATTTTTTAGACTCATTTTAATCTCTATTCCTTGGAAACTGTGGAACCAGCAAGCCTCTGATTTAAAAAATTCACAAAAACATTAGTAGGGAAGAATCAATCTCTTGGTCTCAGTCATGTGGCAAGAGTTACATATTCATTTTAACTGCATGCATATTTATATTATGTCTAATTATGAAATGTCAATGCCATTACAGAAATTTTAAATTTGAAGAACACATCTCATCCTTCCACACTGTTGGCTATAAAAGACTAGCTGAAGTTTCCTTTGCAGCAGTTATCATCATTGAACCTGTAGGAGGGGTGGCTTAAATCAGTCATTGACTCAAAATGAGAATTCTCTTCTGTTTGAATAACATGTGAACACATGTGATACCACTTTATCCATGAAGAAACAATGCAGAGAGAACATCACACTGACTGTTCTGAGAAGAATGGACAATAGAAAATGAAGAATGGAAAGAAAGAGAGGATTCTGGGAAGACAACAACAGTGGTAGAAAAGTTGTTTAATCACTCTAAACTGCTACATAAAAAAAGACAGAGGGGCTTCCCTGGTGGCGCAGTGGTTGAGAGTCTGCCTGACAATGCGGGGGACACAGGTTTGAGCCCCGGTCCAGGAAGATCCCACATGCCGCCAAGCAACGAAGCCCATGTGCCACAACTGTTGAGCCTGTGATCCACAACTACTGAGCCCACGTGCCACAACCACTGAGGCCCACACGCCTAGAGCCCATGCTCCTCAACAAGAGAAGCCACTGCAGTGAGAAACCGCACCACAACGAAGAGTAGCCCCCACTCGCTGCAACTAGAGAAAGCCTGCGTGCAGCAACGAAGACCCAACGTGGCCAAAAATAAATAAATAAAAATTTAAAAATCATGTTAGGGTTTCCCTGGTGGCTCAGTGGTTGGGGGTCTGCCTGCCGATGCAGGGGACGTGGTTTCATGCCCCGGTCCGTGAGGATCCCACGTGCCACAGAGCGGCTGGGCCCATGAGCTATGGCCGCTGGGCCTGTGTGTCCGGAGCCTGTGCTCCACAATGGGAGAGGCCGTGGCAGTGAGAGGCCTGTGTACTGCAAAAACAAACAAACAAAAATCATATTTAAAAAAAAAGAGCATTTAGGTATCAAAACAAAACTAAACATCAAACATCAGGGACTAATTTACCAAAGAAAGGAAAACAGATGACAAGATATCCCCACAAATTCCAAAATATGGATGTGGAGACAAATGACCTGCATACTAGTAGCATCTGTGCAAGAGAAAGAAAGGAAAACAATGAGATGGGACAGTTTGAGAACAGCAGCTCTAAAAGGAAGTTAATTGTCTCCACTTGGGTGCAAGGAGCCTATGTTAAGATGGACTAAAAGGGAAAGAACAGTATAGCTCCTATGAACTCTGAATTGACCTGCTGGGGTTCCCTTTTAGGACAAGGCCCCACAATGAGGAGAAATTGCTTACAGTGGAATCAAAATCAAGCATGATAGGGAAAACAGAGATAATGAAAAGAGGAGATTTAAACTGAAATTAGGAAGGAGAATAAAAGCAGGACATCTCAGAAAGCAAAGCCACCATATTTTTGAAACCCAGACACAAACAACGAGAGAGAGACAGTAGTGTCAAAGGGGCTGGGATTCCATACTTTCCTGGAAGCAAGCAGTGGTCTGATTTCCCCCCACTCCTCCAGGAGAGCATCAGTGGGGCCAAGCATTGAACTGAGCCTCCACCCCCACGTAGCAGCAATGAAACTTCACAAGAATATACAAGGTAGAGCTAGTTACAACTAGGCTTCACCTTTCCCACCCCTGTCATCAAGGCCTATTGGGTAGCTAACCCTCCACCTCACCTGGCATCAATGAGGCAGAAGGGAGTAGTGCAAGGACGGGTAGCTGACACTCTGCTTCTCCCCTCCCCTGATGTCAGTGGGGCCCTGTGGGGAGCTGATGCTTCACCCCTACCCACAGTAACAAAATGGTGTCAGTCAGCCTTCTGCTCACCCTCTTTCCCTACCTGGGAGGCAGTGGAGCCAAGCAGTGAGCTGGTCATACACCACCACTCAGAGGCAACAAGGGGTGTGGGTCAGTGCCCTACCTTTGCCAGGAAGGTGACAATGAGGTGATGAGGGACCTGAACTTTCACCCTGCCCATCTGCAAGAAAGCAGTGTGAGTCAGTGTCCCATTTTGGCCAGGATGGTTTGTAAGAGCCTGGCAGGAAGCTGAACAAATATACCCACCTGGCTCTTGCACATTGACTGCTAAAAAGAATATTAAATGGAGTCCATAATCTTATAATACACAAAATATCTAGGATATAACAAAAAAGCACTCATCTTACCAAGAACCAGGAAAATCACAACAGAAATGAGAAAAGACAATGAACAGACACCAATCCCAAGATATATCAGACGTAATTATCTGACAAGGATTTTAAAGCAGCCATCTTAAAAATGATTCAGGGGCTTCCCTGGTGGCACAGTGGTTGGGAGTCCACCTGCAGATGCAGGGACACGGGTTCGTGTCCCGGTCTGGGAAGATCCCACATGCCGCGGAGCTGCTGGGCCCGTGAGCCATGGCCGCTGAGCCTGCGCATCTGGAGCCTGTGCTCCACAATGGGAGAGGCCACAACAGTGAGAGGCCTGTGTACCAAAAAAAAAAAAAAAAAAAAAATATTCGACAAGTAGTTACATATTTCTTGGAAACAAATGAAAAATAGAAAATTTAACCAAAGAAATAAAAATTCTAAAAAGAAAGCAAATGGAAATTAGAGAACTGAAAAAATGCAATAATCAAAATGAAGAACTTGCTGTATAAGCTCAATAGTTGGGTGGACATAACAGGATAAATTCAAAGAATCTGAAGACAAATCAGTAGAATTTACCCAATGTGAGAAACAGCAGCAACAACAACAACAAAATAGACATTAAAAAAGACAGCATCTCAAGGACTTGTAGGACAATAACAAAAGGGTTAACATATATGTCATCAGAAACCCAGAGACGAGAGGGAGAGTAGCACTGAAAAAGCATTTGGAAAAAATAATGTCTGAAACGCCTCAAATTTGGGAAAAGATATAAATCTACAGATTCAAGAAACTGGATGATTCCCAGAGAAGAAAAAGCCAAAGAAATCCATGCCAAAGACACATCATAATTAAATTTCTGAAAACTAAAGATAAAGTCTTGAAAACATCCAGAGAAGCAACACATTACTTATAGGGGGACACCAATTTTATTAACAACATACTTCTTATCTGAAACCCTGGGGCCAGAAGAAAGTAGAAAACATTTTTCAAGTGTTGAAAGAAAAAAAAACTGTCAACCCAGAATTCTTTATCCAGTGAAAATATCCTTCAAGAATGAAGGCGAAATCACAATATTATCAGATGAAATAAAACTAAGAGAATTTTATACTAGCAAACATACTCTTAAAAAATGGTTAAAGGAAGTTCCCTAACAGAAAACCCTGGAACTTCAGAAAGGAAAGAACATGAGAATGGGTAAAAATAGGGGTAAATGTAAAAGATTATCCAGTCTTTCATGAGTTTCTTAGATCATATTTGATTGGTGAAGCAAAAATTAAAACATCATCCCACATGGTGTTCAAAATATAAGGAGGAAGTACAACAATTATATTTTAAAAGTGGGAGGGTAAAGGGACTCAAATGGAAATAAGTTTTCTGTACTTCACTAGAAATGGTTAAACATCAATATTGGTAGTCTGTGATAAGTTACATATATATATTGGAATACCTAAAGCAATCACTAAGAAAATATACAAAGCTATATTAAAAAAACCCTAGGTAAATCATGGCAGAATCCTAGTAAATATTCAAATATCCCACAGGAAGGTAAGAAAAGAGATATAAGAACAAGAAACATAGGAAACAAACAGAAAGCAAACAATAAAATGGCAGACTTCAGCCCTAAAATATCAGAATTACCTTAAATGTAAATAGTCTAAATGCACTAATTAAAAGACAGAGATTGGCACAGTGGATTAAAAAACATGACCCAACAATATGCTGTTTACAAGAAACTCACTTCAAATACAAGGACAGAGGTAAGTTGGAAGTAAAAGGATGAAAAGACATACCATGCAAACATTAATTTAAATGGTTGCACAGGGGCCAAATTAACATCAGTTGAAGTAGACTTGAGAGCAAAGATAATTACCGGAGGCAAAGAGGAATATTACATAATGACAAAAGGATCAATTCACCAGGAAGACGTAATGATCCTAAATGTGTACACATCAAAATACATGAAGAAAAACTGACAAGGCTGAAAGGAGAAATAGACAAATCCACAATTATAGTTGGGGACTTCGATACCCACTCTCGGTAATTGATAGAACTAGTAGACATAATTTTTTTTAAATTGTATTCACTTTTTACCAAGAAAAATAGACTGAATAACATGAAAACAAATAACCAGTGTGTTTCTTAGAAATACCGGTAGCACACTCCTTCCTTTGCAAGCTTGGGTGTGGTCCAGAGCTAAAGTCATACTCTGTGTCCACAGCTGCAGCTGCCTTGCCCTTCTGCAGGTGCCCAGGCCACTCCTGTTCTCAGAGACCATGCAGAAGAGAAGATTCATGTGCGGGAAGCGCTGCTCTGCAGCCTGGGCAGTGTACCTAGCTGACCAGGAAAAACATCTGCCATGATCCCCAGATCCCCCAAAGTCCCTGGAGGCTGTAGATGCCTCAGTTTTACCTGCCAGAGACTGTTGCTCTCTGCAAAATCAGGCAGTACCAGAGTTCCAGAAACTTCTGATCTTTGAGAGCCCTTTCTAACACTGGTCTAGAAAGTCACCTGAGGTCTGCAGCATGACCTACAGTTCCTGAGTGGGGCCATGGGGCTTTGCAGGAAGCCTATTAGGCCTACCTGGTCGACCTATTTGAAGACACCATCCTTCTTATGCAAAGCAGGAATTCTCTCCATAATGTCATCTTCTTGTCTTCTTTCTGGATTACACCTCCTGCCTCATAGCAATAAGCATTTCCCTTCACCAAAGACACAGTTCTTAGCTAGATACTGATCCTTCTCTGGATGCTCACCAGCACCCTTCTTAAAATGTGGCTCCCAGGCCTGAAGACAATATACCAGACATAATGCCATGAAGTAAAAATTAAAGTCACTGTCTTCTTTATCCAGACCTTTAATTCCATTATTGCAAACTTTTGGGTGCCCAAATCATGTTGTTAATCATATCAAAATTATTGGTAACCAAAAACTAAGATTTTTAAAAGGGCATTATTAAACATTTCTCTTTTATTCTATACTTGCTTTATGTATATGTACATATAATTTTTAATAAAATTTAACATGTGTACATATTTAATCTCAGTATCAAGCTTTACATTTATGACAGTAAGTTTCATTCTATTAGTTTTAGTCTTTCTAGGGTTTGGAAATCCTTTTCTCTATCTTTCTTTTCTTTTTCTGTATTTTTATTATTACTATTTTTTATTTAAAAATATACTTTTTCTTTCTCTCTCTTTTTAAATACTGATTTTTAAAATTCAGAGTATACACTCTCTATCATGGGCATATGTTATTCTTGCCTACCTGGTGAAGACACCTGGTTTTTCTGTGGAACCACCACTCTTCCAATGCCAATTCATGTGATTTTGGTGTGTAGACCACCCCCCACATTCTGAGGAAGGCATGTAACCCATGCAGGGCCTAGCAACACCAGCCCTGGAAATAACTGGGAAAAACACTTTCCTCCACAGAGGGTAAAAGGGAAAGCCTGACTCGGAGCATGACCAACATGGAGGAAGTGGATCCTGGAGGCAGGAGCAACAAGGTGCTGGAGACATTCTCTGAGTCCTAGATCCAGCCATGTCTGCAGCCAAGAAGTCCTCTTGCATAAGCCAGTTTAAAGTTGATTTCTGTCACTTGCAGTCAAGAGTTTTGTTTAATAGACCCTCCCTGAAAATTTTGTTACTGCAGCTTTGTCAATCATTTCCTCATAGGAGGGGTTGGTGGTGACCTGGGGCCCAGGGGATTCGTTTCGGAGCTGCATTTCCATAGCAAACGTTTTTTTTTTTTTTTCTTTTAAAATATTCTTACTTTATCTAGATACTTTTTTTAAAAAATGTATTTATTTTGTTGTGCCGGGTCTTAGTTGCAGTAGGCGGGCTCGTTAGTTGTGGCTTGCAGACTCCCCAGCTGCGGTTCACCTGCTCCTTAGTTGTGGCACGTGTGCTCCTTAGTTGTGGCTGACAGGCTTCGTTAGTTGCAGCTCTCGGGATCCTTAGTTGCAGCTCACTGGATCCTTAGTTGTGTCTTGCAAACTCTTAGTTGCAGCATGCATGTGGGATCTAGTTCCCTGGCCAGGGATCAAACCCAGCCACCTGCATTGGGAGCTCGTAGTCTTAACCACTGCACCACCAGGGAAATCCCGGCAAACATTGTTTTTATTTGTATTTCATGTGTGTTTGGGGTGGTTTAGTGGGGTGGGATGGATTTGTGTGTATGCTTATGTTAGAAGAAAGTTCCCATAAGCTTCCTTATGTGTCATTGCTGTCACTGTGTTGATTTAAATGGCTGATAAAAATCACTGAGGGAGGGCTTCCTTGGTGGCGCAGTGGTTGAGAGTCCGCCTGCTGATGCAGGGGACACGGGTTCGTGCCCCGGTCCGGGAAGATCCCACATGCCGCGGAGCGGCTGGGCACGTGAGCCATGGCCGCTGAGCCTGCGCGTCCGGAGCCTGTGCTGCGCGACGGGAGAGGCCACAACAGTGAGAAGCCCGCGTACCGCAAAAAAAAAAAAAAATCACTGAGGAAGATCTAGTCAGAGACACACCCTGGTTATTTGCCACTGGGAACCAAGTGCAAATTTATAGTAACTAACAGTATTTGGGTACCATGGTTTAGCTTTCTTTCATCCAGGTCATATTGTTGGTATGAATGTAAAATGTTACAGCTGCTGTGGAAAACAGTTGGCGGTTCCTTTAAAAAGTTCTTAAAAAGAATTACCATATTCTTTATAATAGTCCGCAGGTCGAAACAACCCAAATATCCATCAACACACGAGTGGATAAACAAGATGCGGTATATGCATACAACAGAACAGTATGCAGCTTTAAAGAATAATAAAATTCTGATACATGCAAAACATGGATGAACCTTGAAAGCATCATGCTAAGTGAAATAAATCAGACACAGAAGAACAAATATTGTATGATTCCACTTAGAGAGGTACCTAGAATAGACAAATTCATAGAGACAGAAAGTAGAATAGAGATTACTAGGGGCTGGTAGGAGGGGAGAACGGAGAGTTATTGTTAATGGGTACAGAGCTTCTGTTTGGGATGACGAAAAAAATCTAGAAGTGGATAGTAATGATGTTTGTACAACATCATGAATATATTTAATGCCACTGAATTATATGTGGTTAAAATGGTAAGTTTTATATTATGTATATTTTGCCACATAAAATGAAAAAATAGTATTTTGCAGAAAAATATCAGTACTTCCTCTTAAATAATTTAGCATGAATATCCTTAACTAGAGTTCAATAGAGATCATGGTGTCCCTAGAAGAGAAATAAATGGGCAGTCTACTAAATTTTTATTTGATCTGTGTAAGTGGAAGAGTTCTAGGTCAAGTAAGTGAACTTGAATAATAACAAACCAGAGTCACAGCCCCTCAATCGATTCCCAGACTTGAGAACTTTTACAGATCCCCAAACCCTTAAATGAAGGGAATACTGGGACCCTACTACACTGCCAAAAATTTATACTGTTAATCTTTCTCCCAGCCTTCCCCAAAGGGATCAATAGCTGTTTACCAAGGTGACTGTACATTGGAGAAAAGGAGATAATCAGATATTTTGGGGACTACTGGATACTGGATCTGAACTGACACTAATTCCAGGAGACCCAAAAATGTCACTGTGGTCTGCAAGTTAGAGTAGGGGCTTGCAGAGGTCAAATGATCAGTGGAGTTTTTGCTCTGGTCCATCTCACAGTGGTTCCAGTGTAGTTATTTCCCCAGTTCCAGAACAGATAATTGGAATAGACATACTCAGCAACTGGCAGAATCTCCACAGTGGTTCGTTACATGTGGAGTGAGGGCTATTATGGTAGGGAAGGCCAAGTGGAAGCCACTAGAACTGCCTCTGTCAAGCAAAATAATAAACCAAAAGTAATGACTCGTTCCTTGAAGATTGCAGCAATTAGTACCACTATCAAGAACCTGAAGGATGCAGGGACTGTGATTTTCACCATGTTCCCATTCCACTTGCCTATGTGACCTGTGAAGAAAACAGATGGATCTTGGGGAATGACAATAAATTATCATAAACATGACCAGGTGGTAACTCCAATTGTAGATGCTGTTCCAGATGTGGTGAAATAGTTTCAGCAAATTAACACATCCCCTAGTTCCTGGTATGCAGTATATTGATCTGGCAAATGCTTTTTCTCCATACCTATTAGTAAAGATCACTAGAGGCAGTTTGTTTTCAGCTGGCAAGGTCAAGAATACATTCTCATTGTTTTGCCTTGGGTGTATAGCAACTCTCTAGCCCTATGTCATAATTTAGACTGCATGGATCATGATTGTCTTTTCCTTCCACAAGACATCACACTGATCCATTACATCGGTGACATGATGCTAAATGGAACTAGTGAGCAATAAGTAGCAACTATCCTAGACTTATTGGTCTTATTAGTAAGACACTTGCATGTCAGAGGGTGGAAAATAAACTCTACAAAAATTCAGGGGCTTCCCATCTCAGTAAAATTTCTAGGTGTTCAGTTGAGCTTGTCAAGATATCCCTTCTAAGATGAAGGGTGAGTTGTTGCATCCGGCCCCTCCTATAACCAAAAAAGAGGCACAATGCCTAGTGGGACTCTTTAGATTTTAGAGGCAACATATTTCTCATTTGGGCATGCTACTTTGGTCCATTGATTGAGCAACCCAAAAAGCTTAGTTTTGAGTGGGGCTCAGAACAAGAGAAGGCTCTCTAACAAGTCTAGGTTGCCATGCACGCTGTTCTTCCACTTGGGCCAGATGATCCAATGTATCTAATGGCGTTTTAAGTGTCAGTGGCAAAGAGAGATGCTGTTTGGAGCCATTGACAGACTCCAGTAGGCAAATCATAATGCAGACCCTTAGGCTTTTGGAGCGAAGTTACGGTATCCTCTGTGTATAACTACTGTTCTTTTGAGAAACAGTTTTTAGCTTGCTACTGGGTCTTAGTAGAGAATGAATGCTTAACCATGGGCTACCAAGTTCACGAGCTGCTCATCATGAACTGGGTATTATCCAACACATCAAGCCAAAAATCAGCACTCCATCATCAAGTAGAAGTGGTATATATGAGATGGCCTGAGCAGGCCCTAAAGGCAAAAGCAAGTTACATTAAGGAGTTGCCCAAATGCCTGTAGCCCCTACTTCTGCCTTCTCTCTCCCAGCCTGCACCTACGGCCTCACATGGAGTTCTCTACAATGAGTTGCCCGAGGAAGAAAATACTTGGGCCTGATTCACAGATGGTTTTGCATGATATACAGGCACCAAGTGAAGTGGACAGCTGCAGCACTATAGCCCCTTTCTGGGACACCCCTGAAGGGCAGGGGTGAAGGATAATTCTCCCTGTGAGCAGAACGTTGAGCATATGGTTGTTCATTTTGCTTGGAAGGAAAACTGGCCAGATGTGTGATTGTATACTGATTCATGGGCTGTGGCCATGGTTTGGCTGGATGGTCTGAGACTTGGAAGGAACATAATTGGAAAATTGCTGACAAAGAGGTCTGGAGAAGAGGTATGTGGATAGAGCTCTCTGAATGGGCAAAAAGCATGAGTATATTTGTGTCCTATGTGAATGCTCACCTAAGCGTAACCTCAGTAAATCAAGTGAATAGGACAACCTGTTCTGTGAATACCAGTCAGATTCTTTTCCCAGCCACTCCTGTCATTGCCAATGGGCTCATGAACAAAGTGGCCATTGTGGCAGGGATGGAGGTTATGCATAGGCTCAGCAACATGAGAATGTGAGCTCCATAAGGGAGGTACTGTGACTATTTGCTTTACTCGTGTCCCTAGAGCCCATACAGTGCTGTCACATAAAAGTGACGAATACTTGAACGAGTAAATATATGAACTAGAAAAGTTTTAAAAATTAGTACTAAGGAACGAGACCATGGAGCAGCTCTTGGTAATAGTTTCTTACTAACTTATTTAAAAATAGAGATGATCATGGACATTTGTGAAATTCCATGCTTAAAGTGAAGTGATGGGATACCACTAATATTTGCTTTTTTAAATCCCAGAAGTTTTTTTTTGCTTTTCAGACTTCTCCCGTTACGGAGCACAGGCTCTGGACGCACAGGCTCACGGGCCCAGCCGCTCTACGGCATGTGAGATCTTCCCAGACCAGGGCACGAACCCGTGTCCCCTGCATTGGCAGGTGGACTCTCAACCACTGCGCCACCAGGGAAGCCCTGCTTTTCAGACTTTTATATCAGTCAAAAGGTAACTGAGATTAGGAAACATGGCCAAATTAAAGTTTTACAGGCAAAACACCTAATGTGGTCTTATTACTCTAACTTTCATCAATCACCAACCATTAACAGAAATAGGCAGGCTATAATTGCTTTTAAGATTTTGTAAACATACCTTGGAGATACTGATTGAAATACGTGCTATGAATGGAGATTTCCTTATTACAGAGCCCTTTCCCTCCCCTAAGAAGGTGCCCAAGTTTTAGAGCTACATACCCATGTAAGCCAGTTCCTTCCTCACATTTGCTGAATTCTCTCTCACCTTTCCCTATTTCCTTTGCAATTTAACTATAATAAGGAACTGTTTAGATATCTGGACTATAAGTAATACTGGTAGTTAAGTTTGTACTTCAGATTTTTGTGATGATCAAAATTTGTTTCCAGTTCTATTTATTTCAAGTCTATTGGCTCCTTTGAAAAATCCTGTTAGATGATAGATGCGGTTTGGAACTTTTTGCAAGCTTAATATATTTGAAAGTTATAGAAACACCAAATATACTAAAATATAATTTAGACATCTGCAAGGGGGTCTTCTGATTTGACAGACTTGAAACTTTTATTAAATAAAAAGCCACCATACTTTCATTCAGTTTAGCACCTAGATGTTTCCCTTAGTCTTTAGTTGTTCCAGGATGCTGTACACAGCACTCTGAGTTAGCCTGCTGCTGTAATGTAAGATGAAGGAATCCCTGACTGCATGTGGTAGACTGTTTTCCAAAAATGGCTGTGGACAAAGGCTAGTGAAGGTTTTGTGGGATATAAAGTTCCAGTTGTGCTCCATCACTCATTCCCTTCACAATGGATTATGGCTGGATTAAATATTTCTGCAGTTTATTCCTTGTATTTCCTTGATTGGGAACATGAGATTTTTTAAAACGTATACATGTGCTTCTTCAGCTTGCAGAACGTAGGTATATTTGTACTATTTTTTTTCTAATAAAAATACATGGTTTCTGCAGAACAGGTTAAAGAAAATAATCGTCCCTAATTCACCCAGAAGTTTGGCATATTTCCTTCCCATCTTTTAAATATACAAAAATACTGTTATTTGTATTTACTATCTGTGTAACCATATGCTTGGGCTGTTTTGTTCCTTTCTGAGTTTTTTAATTCAGAGATTAGGTAGCTAAGCCCAAGTTTGACCTAGTGATCTCTCATCAATCTTCTGAGGCCAGAGGACTGTTTTTCTAGGCCAGCCTCATTTCTTATGGATCTTGAACAGATTTCTCCAGTTACTAACAAGCACCTGAAATTTGTTAATCACAACCATTAAATTTACTTTTGGGAACACTAGGTTAACATGGTTGACATAAAATCTGCATATTTATAACTAGAATATCTGCAGAGCCACCCAGTGTCTTTCTCCTAATGAACCATTTGCACATTCAGTTATGTCTTTATAGCCCAATTATATACCCCAACTACTACAAGTTAATGCATTAAAAAGAGAAAGTTCCACCTTTATGTGTTGAATTAAAATTTATTGTAAAAGGTAAAGTTTTATGTATCCTTTTAAAAAATGAAAATTCAAAAGTCTTAGAGTTAAGCAATGAGTCTTCAACATTATAAAGCTATTTATAACAGTAATTAAAGTAGTGGTTGGGGCTTCCCTGGTGGCGCAGTGGTTGAGAGTCCCCCTGCCGATGCAGGGGACACGGGTTCATGCCCCGGTCTGGGAAGATCCCACATGCCGCGGAGTGGCTGGGCCCGTGAGCCATGGCTGCTGAGCCTGCGCGTCCGGAGCCTGTAATCCGCAACAGGAGAGGCCACAACAGTGAGAGGCCCGTGTACCCCACACACACACACACACAAAAAAAAGTAGTGGTAACATCTAACCCTTATAAAAATGTCACAGAATTCAAATCACTACTTGGATCCTCAATGGTTCAGTATCTTATCTTATACAATAAGGGTTTGGCCAGTTTTAAGATAAAACTCCTCCAGGTATGCTGTCCTCAAGTCCTCTATTATCACCATCCATCAGCTCACACAATGGGATAGCTGGCTGCTGTGGCAATTCCACAATGGTTGTTCTTGTCTTTGGCCATTTTTATGTAGCCATTCCAGCCCCATTCTGGACCCCAACTGAAAGAAGAACATGTTTTCCATTTTATACAAAGCATCAAGAACACATTACCTTCATTAATAATAACAACTAATAATTAAAATAGTGCATAGCATGTATCAGGTACTATTCTAAGTTCTGTTACATATATTTATAAGTATATTGACTCCTGTGGGTCCTTATCTTAACTTTTTAAGATAGGAAACTGAGGCAGAACTGACATTCCAATGTAGCAGTCTGTCTCCTCAGGCTCACCTCAGTTAAAGAACTTTAGCTGTGAAAATTGATCCTCACAACCCTCAAAGACCTCTGAGAGCTGGGAGTAGAATGCAATGACAGGATATCAAATGATTATCAGAAAGGATGCACAGAGGCCACTGCACTCTTGGACAATCTTTCAGACTTAAAGAATGAGCAGAGGCAGATGTTTCTGCCCACTACTCCTTGTTCAAAAATTAGAGACAGAAAAAGGAAACCAGCCCTCAACTCTACAGGTGCAAAATCCTTTATATGAAACCCCTGGGGCTGGATGTGTTTCTGAATTAAGAATATTTTCAGAATTTAGAAATGCAATGTTACAAATACATAATAATAACCCCAACAAACTTGCTACAGAATCTTATAATCACATATCAGTATTTCTGTGTTTAAGTGGGAGAAAGACTTCTGGGATTTCAAAATTGAGCTTTTTTGGACCTGGAATCAAATACTGCTTCCAAATAAGGATTTCCTTTTCAATCTAAAATATAAATATAACATTTGGAGTTTTATACCTGTTCTTGACAATCCAAAATTTATTGTTATTTGAATCTGTTCCTTCAAAGCCATAGCCAACCACCAAAACACCATGATCCAGGTCTTTGCTGCTGCAGTCTGAATCATAATAAATACCTGGGAGAGTAAAATTCAATGTTAGGGTGAGGAGTTCCAAGTGACACATGACAGTAACCCAAGCTACCAACCAATTAAGAGAAGTATCTCAAAATTCAGTGAAATGTCATAAACAAATTCCAAATAAGACTTAAATATTTGACCAAAAATAGTAACGGCTGATGAAAAGGAAAAAGAAAAATTTAACTCACTAGAAATCAACAAAATTCAACAAAATCTTAGATATATTTTCTACCTAAAAAATATTTCCAATAATAAGACCTAGTTATCAAGGTTAAGGTGATTTAGGCATTCAACTACTAACTACTAATATTAATTAGCATAATCCTTTCTACTCCTTGAATGCCAACTAAGAAAACAGCACAAAACAAAAAAATACTTGGGCTTCCCTAGTGGCGCAGTGGTTGAGAGTCCGCCTGCCGATGCAGAGGATGCAGGTTCCTGGCCCGGTCCGGGAAGATCCCACATGCCGCGGAGTGGCTGGGCCCGTGAGCCATGGCCGCTGAGCCTGCGCGTCCGGAGCCTGTGCTCCGCAACGGGAGAGGCCACAACAGTGAGAGGCCCGCGTACCGCAAAAAAAAAAGAAAAAAAAAACTTGAACCACAGGGTTCTTTACAGATCTAACTACAATAGTAAAAGACTTTTGGAAAAAGGGACCAACAATTGAAGAATAGTTACATAACCATTTAAAAATATTTATGAAGTTTGTCATCATGAGAAAATGCTTAAAGTATAATGTCAAATGGAAACATCATTGTTATTAAATGCATACACTCAAAAGTCTACAGTCCTAGAAAACAGGACTCCATACCAGAGTCAATCATGGTCATATTTTCCACTTTTCCCTGCCTGAATTTCTATAATAAAAGAAAAACACCTACCTGATTTATAGAACTGGAAGGATGTATGGCCTGCATCAATAGCAACAGAGATGGGCCCCACAGTTGCCACTGCCTTCATAAGGGCCTTCTCCCGCTGAGGGATGTCCACGAAGCCAGTGTCATTGACAGCAGAACACTCGGGCTTATACTTACAGCTATTTGTTTCCTTTTAAAGATAAAGGGGAAAGAAACTTGATTATTACCATCCACCTTATGAGGAACATGAATTATAGGACCATAAGATGCAGCAGTTTGCAGCTTAATAATTTCTAAGTCAATTTTGTTATAAAGCAGCCCAACAAAATGCTATTGATTGGTTTGAAATGGAAAAATTAGTAGATATTTCTTCAGTAAGACCACTTAGGTCTACCTGGCCATAAGAAATTTTTCACTATGGAGAAATATGCATTATATGCAGAATGGTGTACATATTCTTCACGTTACATAGAAGTAAGACAAGCTATGTTAACCATCTAATCAGAGACCTGTGCAACAGCTGATAATTTATAATGACAGTTCTGACAGTTTACATCTAAAATGTGAATGCTGAATAAGATGTCTGTCATCTCTGAAAGTGTTCAAAAGCAGAGGTGTAATGACAAAGAGTTCCTTTTACCTTTCCAAGATATGGATAGGATTCCTCTGTGTCCAGGCCTCCATTGTCCTTAACATACTGGAAGGCATTATCCATTAAGCCACCACTGCAACCCTCATTGCCTTGAGGCCGAGAGCAGTCCACCAGGTTCTGCTCACTCAGTGAGACAAGTTTGCCAGTTTTCCAGAACATCTGTCCTTCAAGGGCGCCAGTGGCACTAAAAGCCCAACAAGAACCACACTGACCCTGAAAATAAAAAAGCCATCAGTTTACAAGACAAAGACCAACAACAGTCCATATACCTAAACATTCTTAAGAAAATCTGAATCTGAATACTGTCATACCTGATTCTTCACAGGAGTTACATAGCCTTTCTTAGTCCAATCCACAGATTTGGGGACTTCAAGAAAGAGAGGTTCATGGAACACTTTCCCCTTTTTGTGCTTCTGGTTTTGAAAGCCATTCATCACCTGCCTAAATTCTTCACTGGTCTTCAAGGAAAAGTAAATAAAATGTTGAAGAAGTTATTTTGCTAAAGTACTGAGAAAAGAGGAGGCACAAAAAGTTCAGCAACTCATGCCACACTCACCATGTCACCAAAGGCATTCATTGCCATGGTGAAGCCATGTTTCCCTTGGCTGTATTCCTGATTGTGTAAGTCAATCATTTTCATATTCTTCTCCCACACTGCTCTCCTCCATCCTTCTTCATTCTAGATGCAAACATATAACTGGTCATTTTTACTTCTATTTAAAACCCAACCCATGTTCACCAAATGGATTTGCAGACAGAGAAAAAGAAAAACTGTTGTCAGGGATGGCTTTATACTTCTGAGAGCTGTTCTCCAAACTCTGACACAGGAAAATATGCCCATGCTGTGCTCAGAAATAGGTGCCATTAAGTTACTGCCTCGATAAAAGCTAAAACAACTACTCCAGAAACTACTCTCCGGCTATAAACTCCAACAGCATGGACCATTGTCTGTGAGGTCCCTCTGGAAATTTTCAGATGTTACCAACCATGCCATACAGTCTCCCATGTGTTGCCTTCCACTGGTACCAGTGTGCATCTAACATTTGATCAAGTTTTGGAGCAGCTGAGGCTATTCCCAAGCAAAGGGCAGTCAGGAAGAGTGAAGGATTCATGTTTCAAAAACCTAGGAAAGAAAAAGAATTAGTATTTGATGAGGCCAATGCTTTAAAAAAGCCATCCTACTTTCTCCTGGATGTTATAGCCACTATGGTGGACTAAGATCATTTAAATGATCTTCTCAAATATTTACGGAAAGTCTGTGAAAGAAGGCTAAAGATATGGGTGGAAAAAAACAGGTCAAAGACTTAACACAGTGGAAGTATTTGATTCAGCCATCAAAATGAAAAACAGGCTGACAAGTGCTATAGGAATTGAAACAGACTTCACCATGAGTGCAATGATAATTTAGGTTTTGATAAGAATTTCTGCCACAACTTATGTGTCGGCATCTTAAGGCAACAACTAGGAAAACGTTGGTCCAGGTTATTTACTGAACGTATGGAGGTGACCCAAGACTTTTATTTATCAGGACGCCTGATCCTAAGTAGGGACAGACATGTATCTCAAAGAGTTAGATGGCTACCTCACACCTTTCTTCTTGGCTAATAAACAGCAGGGGGTGAGATATGACTTCGAATCTCTGCTACCTAAATTGAAACCTTTCTAAAAAGCCTTCCCAGGAGAAGGTGGGCAAGAGTGCACACTGCGCTCCCTACCCTTGTCCTGTGTAGCCCACACCCCCTCCCTCGCCCTCCAGACCGGGCACGCGATCACGTGGCACGACGGCGCCCAGAGCCCCCAGTTCTCGTGCCCGGTCAGGGCCAGACTCTTGGGGCTCAAAGAACCCGTCTGGTTTGAGCCCGCACCCGCGCTGTAGGCGGGGCCAGGCCGGGGACTTGCTGCCCAGCTCCCAGCCCTTCGCACACTCCCGTCGCTTCCAGAGGCTGTTTACGGCGGCGCAGGGAGCGACGGGCCCCTTAGCCCGGAGTTCGAGGGTCACACTGCCGCGACCGACCCGAACTTGTGCCTGCCACCTCCCAGAGGCTGACCGGCCTAGGACCTCCACCGCCCCCCGCGTGGCGTCAGCTCTGCCCTGGGTTTCCCAAATAGCCCTGCCCCCTTCCCCACCTCAGGCTGCCAAAGCTTGAGGGAGCGCCGACCCAGCCTCATCAACTCCCAGCGGGCAGACGCTGTCGTTCCTGCGGGTCGCGCCTGCCCCCTCACCCGAGTCCCTGGATATCCCTCCCTCCAGTCCCCATCCCTGACCCGCCTCGGCCCCAGACTAGGTCGCTGACCTGCGGCTGCCGCAGCTGCGCAGGCGCACTCCACGGACGCACGTAGCTCTCCCCAGGTCTCCGAGGCTGGAGGTTCTGGCCGGGTCGTGCCTGACTCTGCCTTTAAGGCCCTGGTTTGCGGCCCGGCCGCCCCTGCCCCCATCGCCTGCCCGCGCCGCGATTGGCTGAGCTAGCCAGTGGGCAGGGCCTCCGGGCGTGAGTACTCTGCGCTCGTGATGCGACTCTGTCCCAACTTGTCCCAGGGAAGGCAGTGCTAACCTCAGTGGAACCGAAGACGAAGAGCTGGGGGCCCCTGGGCAGCGCTGAGGAGGAGTCCGGCGTCTCTGGGGACCTGGATCAACTAATTACCTCGATTGCGCTCGGCCGGTGGTTCACGAAAAAGAAGCAGCAGGGAGGCCCAAGCGGATTTTCAGCGTAACCCTGTGCCTCCTTTAGTCCTGGACTTTTTGGTGAAAGTCTGCGGGAGGGCTGAGAACTGTCTAGTTTAGGGGTTCCCGCTTATTCCACAGCAAAGGTGGGGCGGGCTGGAGGAATGCGGAGCCCTCAGGCAGAGGCGTTACCTCCCGGGCTGAGGGTGGTACCAGCTGAGTTTGAGAAGAATCGGAGCGGAATGGCAGTTCCTCAAAGCCCGTGACGCGCTGGTCGCTACCCAAAGCCCAGGAGGGAAAGGGGACGGGCTGGGTGGGTCTCCAGAGAAGGCATGGCATTTTGTAATGCCTCTTTCCCGTCTTCCCGGTCAGGGGTTCTTCTCGCCTCGCAAGCTTTCCTCAAAACCAACAGAAACGAGTTATTTACAGAAAAATTTGTCTTAATTAAAAGAAGAGCGGGTGGGAAAGAGCAGAAACCGCTTTTGCTTCCCCACTCTCTGCATTATGGATCATTAAGTCTTCCTCAATATCCAAAGTGCTTTTCTTCAGATATAAGAAATGTACTTCTAAAAAGAGTAGTTTAATCACATTTAATATCAGGGTTCAGGTTTACATGGTTCGAAGAACTGTTTTAGTGGAGGAAAAAGTACAGAACTAAAGATTTAAGGAAATTAATTCAGAAACTTTTTAAAAAGTGACTTTAAAAAAATTATATAAGAAACACATTCGTTATAGAAAACATATTTTAGAAAGTAAACACCCCCGTCCCCTCACCTATAACTCCTTTATAGGCATCTCTCTCTCTCTCTCTCTCTCTATATATATATGTATATAAAAAATGGAGTCATAGTGCATGTCGATTTGTAAATTCTTAGTTAAAATTAAATTGGTAACCTTCATAGAAGCACAGACAAATATTTTTAAAAATCAATTTATTAAAAATTTCTATTTTGTGTCCTTTCAAGTAGAATCTCTTTCCTCTCAAACACAACGAGGGGCCAGAATTTCTCAGGTGGTTACAGAAGTACATTGTATTGCATATGGCTGGAGGTTTTTTTTTTCTTTTCTTTTTTTAGAAGTAGTCTTTTTTTAAAAGTAGTCATCCAGTCAACGCAAGTATCATTCACACATGGAAATAAATGAAGACCGCCTACATGGGAGCAATTTGCTATGAGGAGGGAGGCAATTCTTGTCTGGGTAAGGACAAGCTTTATAATGAGAAAACAGAGAAGTTTCCATAAACCCTGATTAGAGGCTGTTATGAGGAAGCTGGAAGAGGAATAACTAGAAATGGAATATCCTTTGTTATTGGTTCGGGGAGAATAGTTGGATTTCTCTGGTTTGTCCTGGAAGTAGAAGCAAAAATAAGTTGTTAGTTATTCAGGAAGTCCTGACTGTTCTGAGGTGGTTGCTGCAGAATTTTCTTTTGGGGGTCAGCGTTCTATTGTCACATAAAGTCTAGCCATTGTCCGTTTGTTTACTCAGTCTATCACAAGAAATCTAAGTTATTCTAATATGTGGGTTTTACAGTTGCCCTTGGGTCACAGCTCTTTAAGACTGCAGAGGGTGGAAAAACCTGCTACTTCATGACCATCTGTGACTGGAGGCTGTGTGGCTGGTGCTGCTCCAAAGAGTGGCGTCTCCTTTGTTTCTTGGAATGTTATACAAACACAGTGGAAGGAAAAATGGACTCCTTTTTTAGCAAATATGCTCAAACCCTAAAATTAAATCAAGGAATATCTAAATTCAGGAGAAAGCCATTTAAACAAGAGAGTGGATTATTGCTCCAACTCATGAAATCTACTTATACATTATCTGTTAAATAATAGCATTACAGAGATGTTATTACTAACCATTGTGTTCCTTTTCTTCTATTCCCATTTCTTTGCAAAGTAACTTAGATGAGTGTTAATTATTAAAATGGTCACATTTTAGCCAAGTAACCAAGCCTTAGCTCTGCCTTTGATAAAATGCGTTGGTAGAACTTAACTCTTCCTATTTAAAATGCAGTATCTGCAAAAGTATATTTTTGTGTGCATTTGTCTAGATTTCTTTTGCTCAATAATGAAATAGGATGTAAATTCTTTACCCCATCTCTGTAAGTTTTAAACCAAGGGGGAATGAACAAATCTTGTGTTGTGGTATTCAAGACCCTGAGGCCACTTAACACCTTTCCCCAATGTAACAACCCCCTCCAATTTGTTTAACTTCAGTGAGCCACGAATTACTCTTAGAAACATTGTCCAGTCCATTTGTAAAGTGGTTTATTACCATTTATAATTTTATAGAAAAGAGTATGTTTATGATTCCACTTAAGAAATAATTTATTTTTCTAAGCTACTGTAACCTTGCTTTTCCTATAGGGTTAAACAGTCAGCCAATTTTTTAAGTTAGTAAATCAATCTACAAGAATTAATTAAACTCTTACTTTGTGCTCATTGACCGCTCCTTGTGAGTTTGTGCATTTACTTAGACACATTCTACATGTAACTTTCCTGGCAGCTTTTCTGAAACTCAGCCTTTCCATTTTAAAATCTGAAATTAACTACGGTAATCTTGATTTTACAGCATATGAGCACAGCCATGATCAATATATTTAAATGAGATTATGGCAAAGCATATTGGTGCAGTAGGTAACATAGGAGCTGAACTTGAGGGATTTTTTTCCCCACCCCTAAGACTATAAGAGAATCTCTTCCTAAAATCTGAAAAAGTCTTTTCATGAAAAAGACATATTAGTTTCTTATGGCTGCTGTAACACATTCTCACAAACTTGGTGGCTTAGAACAACAAGAATTTATTCTCTTACGGTTATGGAGATCAGAAGTCCAAAATCAGCATCACTTGGGCCGAAAACCAGGGGTTGGTAGGGCTGTACTCCCTCCAGAGGCTCTAGGAGAGAACCTGTTCCTCTCCTCTTCCAGCTTCTGGGGCCTCCAGGGACTCCTTGACTTGTGGCTGCATCACTCTCACCTCTGCCTCTGTGGTCACATTGCCTTCTCCTCTTCAGTCTGTGTCAAATTTCCCCGCACCTCACTCTTACAAGAACACTTGGGCATTTAGGCCTACCCAGATAATGCAGGATAATCTCTCCATCTCACAATTCTTAATCATACTTACAAAATCTTTACAATATAGGGTAACATTTACAGGTTCTAAGAATTAAGACCTGATATGTTTGGGGACCATTATTTAGCCGACTGCACATGGTATAAGTAAGAGCCAGCTTCTTGACTGTGTTTCAAACTTGTGTTTAACATATCTTTAGGCTGGCTTCACTAGTACAGCTAGGCCCTCTATATGACCTTCCCGCTCTGTAACTTCTTTGCTCATGTGCCTGATTGTAGACAACAGCTCCTGCCCTGACTCTCCTGCTAGTGCAATGTTCGACACAGTTTTTTAGGTTCCAGGACTCCCACGCAGCAGCTTTTATTACCTCCCCTTCCCTCCTTACTCTGTCCACAACCACCTATTCCATGGTCTCTGCATATAAAAGCATTGCTCACCCACTCCTGCCCTGAGATATTTCTGGTTTAGGCTTTGAGCATCTCCCTATTGCAATCATCGCCGTTAATAAAGTCTTTCTTTGCATAAAGTCTTTATTTGCATAAAGTCTTTCCCCTGACACCTGTATCATTATGCGAAGTGGTCAAGACATTTGTGCTGTTAATAGAACTTGTATACATATTCATGAGAGGGGAGGGTATGGGGAGAGCAGTGTTCCACAGGAAAGGATCTCCACCTGTGAGTACCTGGTACTCCTGGTAATTAAAGCATGATTAGAAAAGGTTCCTGCCATGATAATGATGATTCTCATATCTAAATAACACAGGTGCCAGGCAATGTTCTGAGCTTTTTATATGTGCTCCTTCATTTACTGTTCCCAACAACCCTATGACAGTGGTCCTCCAACTTGAGGGTGCATCAGAATCGCCTGGGGGTCAGACTGCTGACCTCTATCCCCCGAGTGTCGGAGTCAGTGGGTCTGGGAGGGGGTTCCAGGGTTTGCTTTTCTAACAAATTCCCAAGTGATACAGATGCTACCAGTGGGGACCCACTTGGAGAACCACTGCCCAAGGAGATGGGTGCTATTGTATGCCCCATTTTACAGATGAAGATGGTCACAGCAGTGAGGTATACAAAATCAAGGGTGGTGCCAGATTCCTCACTAAAGTGAAGAAATAAATGTGCTTCAGGCCAGCAGAGCTTAGAAAAGGAAGCTGAGCTTTGGAGACTCTGCCTTTGTCCCTCACCCCCAGCCCCCATCACTTACTTGGCAAACTGGACTCTGGGGTACCAGAATGAAACATGAGCACTGAGGACATGGTGAGATAGGGAACCAAAGCTCCCCAGGGCCAGGCTCTGGACTTCAATGCCAACGCTGGCTTATCTGGTGTCATGTGAAAGGGGGAAAAGACAGGTGAGCCACACAAAAGGCATGCTGCCTGCCCTGGGCTGGGCCTCTTCCCACCCCATCAGCTTCTAGGATGGTGTTTTGCCTTGTGTTTCCCGGGTGTTTCCTTGTTTGATCATTTCTCAGAGACAAAAGTTCTACATCTTACCTATGATCAAGTCATTGTCAGATTTTTAAGCCTACTTCTGATGACAATGCTTCAGTGATTCATGATTTTGAGAAACTCAGGTATTAAAAAAGTGAGGTTCATTCATTCACCAATTCTAAAAACACACACATGGAATATTCCTTTTAAAAAAATTGAGGCCACAAAAAGGAAATGGAACCATACAATTAAGTATCGCCAGTTCCCTATATGATCACCTCAAAAAGCAAAACCAGGGAAATTTTTCGATAAAAGCTTTGGTAATTTTACTGAGTTACTAACTCCACTCTGGTGATTTACATATGCTTTTTTCTTGTGTCCTGAGTGTCCACCCCTCCCCCCGTGCCCCCTCCAAAAAAAACCCCTGTGATTGCTACCTCTCTCTCTCGGTTTCATTGTTATCAAATCAGTCCTGTAGCTGTGGTCTCAATCACATCTAAACTTTATCCTTATATCCATAGGATCCACTGAGGAACCCAGCTTCCACTTTTGAGAACGAACCCACTCCTATGAACATGGAATCTGATCTTTCTTGGAGATCGTTGCTGACATGGCCAGATAAAATAGCACGTAAGAGTTCTGTATAGAACACATACTTCTGGTTGAAGGAAGAAACAACTGCTTCTTTTAAATGCATTTTTTTATTAACAGCATCCCCTGCTCAGATGGTGTTCTCCCACTATAGGAGGAGAAATCAGGCAGATGGCAGAATGCACAGGTACCCCCAGTCTTGTAGCCCCACCACACGTTGAATTAATAAGCTTGCAGTCTGGTTGTTCTGCCTGAGTGTTTCCTTCCCATCATGCCAGGTTTCTTGTCCAGAGAACAAGGATCACACAAGGTGGCCGTTCCAAGGCTAATTTGCATCTACACTGTGGATATGGCATGTGTGTTTTCTAAATGCACCCACCCCCATGGGCTTCCCTGGTGGCATAGTGGTTAAGAATCTGCCTGCCGATGCAGGGGACACGGGTTCGAGCCCTGGTCTGGGAAGATCCCACATGCCGCGGAGCAACTAAGCCCATGAGTCACAACTACTCTAGAGCCACAACTACTGAGCCCATGTGCCACAACTACTGAAGCCCTAGCACCAAGAGCCCATGCTCCACAAGAGAAGCCACCGCGATGAGAGTAGCCCCTGCTCGCCGCAACTAGAGAGAACCCACGCTCAGCAACGAAGACCCAACGCAGCCAAAAATAAATAAATAAAATTTAAACGCACCCACCCCTCTGCATAGCATCCTACCCCTAACACACATTTTCCCAGTTTCTAAATTTCCATGGGCAGGAATTCCCTGTGATTTAACATACCAAATAAGCCTAATTAGTTTAATATTACTCTCTGAGATGGAGAGAAAACAAATATTTTGAGGTATTCCAGGGACCCTTTGGAAAACCTCAAAGTTAGCTAGAGGTGAAACAAATTTCATTTAGAATTTGATCTTTGGGAAGGTTGTCAAAAATATCAAAAAATGTTCAAAACACCCGGTCAAATGGGATAGTAGGTCACTGTGAGACAATATGCATTCACTTAACCAAAGTGACAATAAAAGATCTTAAATGTGGTAATACATCACTTAAATGCAAAGAAACTCATGCAATCTATTACCAAAAGCAGTTCAATATTTTAAGAAAACTTTGTCCTTTTAGAGAGGAAATTAAATTCAGCTATTGTACCACTTAACCTTTAAAATTCATTTTCTTAATTAATTCAATCTTATCTTAGCGAATCCTGACCATGCACAAAAACTTTCTTAGTGTTCCTTTATCCACAAACTTTCCAAAACTTTCAGTATCCATATTATTCTGTCCATATTTTCTTTTCCAGTCAGAAACAACCAGCTCTAGGACAAAATTACCTTCTTTCCCTTAATAAAAAGTATTTCCAATCTTCACACCTTTTTTTTTCCCGATAAAAAAACCTCTTACTTTCCTTGTGTACTCAAATATTTCCCTTATTATTTTAGTAGCTTTAGTTACATATTTATACTTCTTAACCTTAAAACCTAATTTATAGCAAAAACCTAGAAGCAAGTAATTGTAAACTGTCATACCAACATTTTCTGATTGGCACTTACAAATATATTTTATAACCTTTAGAAACATACACCTTCTCATAGATTTTCTTTCCTCAGTATAGTACAAGACATGTGTCTAATAAACACAAACGTCTTTAGTTTCTCATACTGCAATTAATATTCCAGTATTTTAATTGGAAATGATCTAAATATTCAATGAATTCCCATTATTTAAGTTAATTTAGCATAACTTTAAAGTTTCAAGTTATCAAAATTTGGAGAGACTTTTTATTTTATTTTATTAACATCTTTACTGGAGTATAATTGCTTTACAATGTTGTGTTAGTTTCTGCTGTGTAACAAAGTGAATCATTTATGTTTATACATATATCGCCATATCCCCTTCCTTTTGCACCTCCCTCCCACCCTCCCTATCCCACCCCTCTAGGTGGTCATAAAGCACCGAGCTGATCTCCCTGTGCTATGCAGCTGCTTCCCACTAGCTAGCTAGCTATTTTACATTTGGTAGTATATATATGTCAATGCTACTCTCTCACTTTGTCCCAGTTTACCCTTCCCCCTCCCCGTGTCTTCAAGTCCATTCTCTACGTCTGTGTTTTTATTCCCGTCCTGCCCCAAGGTTCATCAGAACTTTCCTTTTTGTAGATTCCATATATATGTGTTAGCATGCAGTATTTGTTTTTCTCTTTCTGACTTACTTCACTCTGTATGACAGACTCTAGTTTCAACCACCTCACTACAAATAACTCAACTTTGTTTCTTTTTATGGCTGAGTAATATTACATTTTATATATGTATATATTTGCCACATATTCTTTATCCATTCATCTGTTGATGGACACTTAGGTTGCTTCCATGTCCTGGCTATTGTAAATAGTGCTGCAGTGAACATTGGGGTGCATGTGTCTTTTTGAATTATGGTTTTCTCAGGGTATATGCCCAGCAGTGGGATTGCGGGGTCATATTGTAGTTCTATTTATAGTTTTTTAAGGACCTTCCGTACTGTTCTCCATAGTGGCTGTATCAATTTACATTCCCACCAACAGTGCAAGAGGGTTCCCTTTTCTCCACACCCTCTCCAGCATTTATTGTTTGTAGATTTTTTGATAATGCCCATTCTGCCTGGTGTGAGATGATACCTCAATGTGGTTTTGATTTGATTTTTTCTAATGATTAATGATGTTGAGCATCCTTTCATGTGTTTGTTGGCAAACTGTATATCTTCTTTGGAGAAATGTCTATTTAGGTCTTCTGCCCATTTTTGGATTGGGTTGTTTTTTTGTTATTGAGCTGCATGAGCTGCTTGTAAATTTTGGAGATTAATCCTTTGTCAGTTGCTTCATTTGCAAATATTTTCTCCCATTCTGAGTGTTGTCTTTTTGTCTCGTTTATGGTTTCCTTTGCTGTGCAAAAGCTTTGAAGTTTCTTTAGGTCCCATCTGTTTATTTTTGTTTTTATTTCCATTTTTGAGAGACTACTTTAGATAGACATCCCCGAAACACCATTATTCCTAAAGTTTACATAGAAGCTCTTATCTCATTTACCTCTACTTTATTTACTTAAAATTTCATCATATCATTACTTTTTGTTGACAAACTTTGTAACAGGAATAAGGTCTTTCTTATTTTATTTCTAGTAAATCTAGGTACAATAAAAGTATTTAATGTAGATGACTCTAAATATATGTCTGTATTAACTAAACCAACAAGCTTAAACTAACTTTAATACTCTGGTATTAATTCAATACTAAATATTTCCCAGCTCACATGAACCTGAAATTCATTCTGGCCAGTTTCTTTTCTATTTCTGAGTATCTAAATAAGCACTTAATTTCCTTTAAGACAATTAAATAGAACTCTTTTATAAATTAATTCTGGCAATACCACACACCTACAACACATATATTCAGATATGCACAAACACACAGACACAGAGACCTCATAGTTCCCATTCCAAAATCTCAGCCATGAAACAGGTACAATAATAAAAACACATCAGTTACAAAAGAGGTTGGATTCAAGTTGGGTCTCTGTCAGATGAACAAGTCAAGGTCACTTGTCTAGATGGCTAGTATTTATGGAGAAGACACTTAAGATTTCTATTTGTCCGTGACAAGTCGAGTTCCAAATTACCTACCCACTTTCCTGAAATTTGCATTTTAAAAAGATGGCAGGGATAAGCCTTCCTGGAAAAGATCTGGTAGAGCATTTACATCTCAAAGGCATAGGAGGAGAAAGGCAAGTTCCTCCTCTCTTGACTTTGTTCCCTTAAGGCTAGAATTTCTTTTTCAATACTTACAAGCCTTTTGAGATAAATAGGGGAGGTTTGGGGAGTGGTAAAAGGTAAAAGGGGAGTGGTAAAAGGTGGGCTTTGAATTATTTCTGGAACCACACCTCTAATCCTATAAAGACCAGATTTGTAAACAAGAACAGTTGGTTTTTCCTCAAAGAATAGGGTGGCCACCTCAATGATATCAAAGGACTGACATACAAATTTATCTATGTTGGAATGTTTTACTTTCCCTCATTTTGTTTAGGGGAGAAGCCTCCCCTTCAAAGAAAATTCCTATCAGGCTCTGAATATCAGCCATAGTCAGTTTAGTCAGAGTAGTGGTCTCTCATCTTGATAATCCATTTATAAACAGTTTTGAGGATTCTCCCTGGGTTTAAGAAATTTTTAAACTATGGCCCTCAGTTCAGCCTTTGCTCTGAAGAGGCTTGCCTACAGCCTCAGGTAGTTCCATTTCTAAATGTAACCCTTTTATAGTGTGTTACTAGAATGAGTACTGAAATAAAGAGGGATAGATGGGAGGAGTAGCTAAAGTTTTAGGTACCTTTTATATCATTAATCTTTCATTAGCCTTCTACAACAAATCTTTCAATGAGGCTGTTTTAGAATTTTGAAGCCTTTTGGGGCTTCTGTGTACCAATTCAAATAGGTGCAATAGTTTAAAATGAGAGCTCTCAAATTTTGCTCTTCTAAATGTTAATTTAGAAGTTTCTACAATTCAAAGGATCCAAGCAGCTAACCCTACAAATATTTTCTTCTGCTAATCTAACTTTAGAAAGTCGAAAAACTCTTACCACTGTTTTTTCCAGTAGACCCTGTAGGCACAGATCCAGAAGACTGCTGGCCTTAGTTGCATGTTTAGAATTCAGTTTGGGAGTGCCAAAAGAGCCCCATTTCAGGGCTCAATTTCTTTTAGTTCTCAGTTAAGTACATGCAAGTATATATAAACCAAACCAAGCTGGTACTCCCATAGGTGGCTGTCCATCTGGGAGCTGTTTGGCCTTTGAGGCACAATTTCCCATTATTAACTTGGAACACTAATTCTGATATGAGATATGATCCGAACAGCTTCCTGAGGACAGCATGGCAGATGGAATGTGTGCTGCTTCTGAGTCTAGCTCCCCAAGGAGTTACGTTTGGGTCGGTTTGACTCTCTTACATGTCTTGGTTTCTTCACGGGACACTCTAAAATCACGTTGGGAGAGCTAGGTACCAGCTTCTGTAGCACCCCCACTGGATGAGCAGTATTTACTTGATAATTATAGTGGGTTTCCCTTATTCTTCAGAGCTACATAATTCAGTCTCTCATTTCACTAGCAAAAGCTTTGTTCAGACCATATATCCACTCATTTAAGAAAAAATTTAAGGGGCTTTCCTGGTGGTGCAATGGTTAAGAATCTGCCTGCCAATGCAGGGGACACGGGTTTGAACCCTGGTCTGAGAAGATCCCACATGCCGGGGAGCAACTAAGCCCATGTGCCACAACTACTGAGCCTGCGTGCCACGACTAATGAAGCCTGCACACCTAGAGCCTGTGCTCCGCAACAAGAGAAGCTACTGCAATGAGAAGCCCACGCACTGCGACCAAGAGTAGCCCCCACTTGCCGCAACTAGAGAAAGCCCGTGTGCAGCAATGAAGACCCAACACAGCCAAAAATAAATAAAATAAAATAATAATTAAAAAATTGAACTGTAGGGAAAATAAACTATTTTGAAAAAGTTTAAGCCAAATTGAACAAAAACCCAGCCACCTATGTTTCCCTGGGCCTCTTGCCCAGACCCCCTAGATCCTGCGTAGGAAATGCACTGGTGCCCAAGTCTTAAGTGAAACAGCTTAAATAAAATTTTCAGGATCATCACTAGAACAAAGAGATCTGGATATCAGGAGAACTCACCAGAACACCTGAGGAGTTCCAAGCAGCCAGTGGGGTTCAGTGGGCCAATACTTGGTACAGAGCACAGGTTCTGGGTAGACTCCAGGTGTCCTTTGGTAGCTGTGTCTTTCATATCCTGCCAGCTGCATCATGCAGGTCAATGAAAAATTACTTAATTGATCTAAGAAAGATGGAAAATTTTGCTTGAGCTTAAATTGAGGATTATAACCTGGGAACAGCTTCTCAGAAAGCTCTGAGAACTGTTCCACCTGTTAGAAGTCAAAACACAGTTATATAAACTTTTTGAGACAGAGGGCTGTACATTAGATGACGTATTATTGACAGTTTACACAATCCAGATCTGCAAGAACAAAGTGATGGGCCATCATGATCCCTTACAAGATCAAGAAGGAATGTTATCATTTAAGGAGCTGGCTTGTTGGTACTCGGAGAATGCTGTTCTTTGTGGTTAAGCAGGTATTTCTGCCCGAGGGGGAGGTTTGGTTGATGCATAATGCAGATACACAATGCACAGTAGAAGGGAGAGAGAAGGCCAAAGGGCAGAGAAAATTTTCCATGTTTAAATTTTTCTTGCCTTGCCATAAAATATGGATTTTATTTTACAATTGAAAAGTGCTAAATTCAATAACTTGAGATGTTTGTTTTTTCTTTAATTAGCAGAAATCTTTTGATGTTCAACTACCTGATTTGTTTTTGAAAAACGCCTATATATCCTGGTTCCTCCCTTACTTCTTTGGAATAGTCCTCAGAGCTATATGAGAGGCTATCTCCTAGGCTTAACTCCTCAGTATGTCTGTCAAATAAAACATAATTCTCCACTTTTAGGTTGTACATTTTTAAAGTCAACACCTATAAACAATTAAATCAAGTTTCAGGGCTTTAGATAAACCGAAGGAAAAAAAAAGAAGAAGAAAAAAACCCATTTCAGATAATGCTTCAGCATCATCCCACCCACCCATCAGTTCTTGGCATTACCTGTCAGCTGTAAGGTTAACCCTGTAAATGCTAAACTTGTTGCTGGAGATTTGAGTAAATTTACAATGAAAGGAAAAATAATTTAAAAAATGACTTTATGATTTATACTATGAGAGAAAACTTATGTAAAATATTCTATGTTTAAGTTCATAATTTCAGAAATAATTTTCTGATTAGGAAAGCCAAAAAAACCCAAAAAGGCAAAACCCCAAGATGTTATATAACTTTCTTTTTGCTGCTGGTGGGTGGATTGAAATGTAAAGTCTTTGAGTATTAAAAAAAAGATAGGGGCTTCCCTGGTGGCGCAGTGGTTGAGAATCTGCCTGCCAGTGCAGGGGACACGGGTTCGAGCCCTGGTCTGGGAGGATCCCACATGCCGCGGAGCGACTGGGCCCGTGAGCCACAATTACTGAGCCTGCGTGTCTGGAGCCTGTGCTCCGCAACGAGAGGCCCGCGCACCGCGATGAAGAGTGGCCCCGGCTTGCCGCAACTAGAGAGAGCCCATGCACAGAGACGAAGACCCAACACAGCCATAAATAAATAAATAAATTAAAAAAAAAAAAAAAAAGATAGATTTCTATAAGTGAAGACATTTACTTTATTTTTAATTTTTTGACTAGAGTTTTATTTATTTTTATTTCATTTTTATAATTTTATTTTTTTATTGGCATATAGTAAATTAGTATGTGTGTCAGTTTCTGCTGTACAACAAAGTGAATCAGGTGTATGTATACATATATCCGCTCCCTCTTGCATTTTCTTCCCACCCCCACCCATCCCACCCATCTAGGTCATCACAGAGCACCTAGCTGAGCTTCCTGTGCTTTATAGCAGGTTCCCACTAGCTATATAGTTTACACATGGTAGTATATATATATCAATCCCAATCTCACATTTCGCCCCACCCTCCCCTTCCCCCACTGTGTCCACGTGTCCATTCTCTACATCTGCGTCTCTATTCCTGCTCTGGAAATAGGTTCTTCAGTACCATTTTTCTAGATTCCACATATGTGTGTTAATACATGATATTTGTTGTTTCTTTCTGACATATTTTACTCTGCATGACAGACTCTAGGTCCATCCACATCTCTACAAATGACCCATTTTTGTTCCTTTTTGTGGCTGAGTAATATTCCATTGTATATATGTACCACATTTCTTTACAGTTTTGTCTGTCAATAGACATTTAAGTTATTTCCATGACCTGGCTATTGTAAATAGTGCTGCAATGAATACTGGGTTACATGTGTCTTTTTGAATTATGGTTTTCTCAGGGTATATGCCCAGTAGTGGGATGGCTGGGTCGTATGGTAGTTCTATTTTTAGTTTTTTAAGGAACCTCCATACTGTTCTCCATAGTGGCTGTATCAATTTACATTCCCAACAACAGTGTAAGAGGGTTCCCTTTTCTCCACACCCTCTCCAGCCTTTATTGTTTGTAGATTTTTGATGATGGCCATTCTGACCCGTGTGAGGTGATACCTCATTGTAATTTTGATTTGCATTTCTCTAATAATTAGTGATGATGAGCATATTTTCATGTGCCTCTTGCCCATCTGTATGTCTTGTTTGGAGAAATGCCCATTTTTTGAATGGGTTGTTTGTTTTTTGAAATTGAGCTGCTGTTTATGTATTTTGGAGATTAATCCCTTGAGGCTTGCTTTATTTGCAAATATTTTCTCCCATTCTGAGGGTTGTCTTTTCGTTTTGCTTATGGTTTCCTTTGCTGTGCAAAAGATTTTAAGTTTAATTAGGTCCGATTTGTTTATTTTTGTTTTTATTTTCATTACTCTAGGAGGTGGGTCAAAAAAGATCTTGCTGCAATTTATGTCGGAGAGTGTTCTGTCTACGTTTTCCTCTAAGAGTTTTATAGTGTCTCGCCTTACCTTTAGGTCTTTCATCCATTTTGAGTTTATTTTTATGTATGGTGTTAGTTAGCATTCTAATGTCATTCTTTTACATGTAGCTGTCCAGTTTTCCCAGCACAATTTATTGAAGAGGCTGTCTTTTCTCCATTGTATATCCTTGCCTTCTTTGTCATAGATTAGGTGACAATAGGTGCATGGGTTAATCTCTGAGCTTTCTATCCTGTACCATTGCTCTGTATTTCTGGTTTTGTGCCAGTACCATACTGTCTTGATTACTGTTGCTTTGTAGTATAGTTTGAAGTTGGGGAGCCTGATTCCTACAGCTCCATTTTTCTTTCTTAAGATTGCCTTGGCTATTCAGGGTCTTTTGTGTTTCCATACAAATTGTAAATTTTTTTGTTCTAATTCTGTGAAGAATGCCATTGGTAATTTGACAGGGATTGCATTGAATCTGTAGATTGCTTTGGGTAGTATAGTCATTTTCACAATATTGATTCTCCAGTCCAAGAACATGGTATGTTTCTCCATCTGTTTGTGTCATGTTTGATTTCTTTCATCAGTGTTTTATAGTTTTCTGAGTGCAGAAATTTTCCCTCCTTAGGTAGGATTATTCCTAGATATTTTATTCTTTTTGTTGTGATGGTAAATGGGATTGTTTCCTTAATTTCCCTTTGTGATGTTTCCTTGTTAGTGTATACAAATGCAAGTGATTTCTGTACATTAATTTTGCATCCTACAACTTTACCAAATTCATTGACTAGCTCTAGTAGTTTTCTGGTGGCATCTTTAGGATTTTCTGTGTATAGTATCATGTCATCTGCAAACAGTGACAGTTTTACTTCTTTTCCAATTTAGATTCATTTATTTCTTTTTCCTCTCTGATTGCTGTGGCTAGGACTTCCAAAACTGTTGAATAAGAGTGGCAAGAGAGGACATCCTTGTATTGTTCCTGATCTTAGTGGAAATGCTTTCAGTTTTTCACCATTGAGAATGATCTTTGCTGTGGATTTGTTGTATATGGCCTTTATAATGTTGAGATAGGATCCCTCTATGAGCATTTTTTGGAGAGTTTTTGTTGTGAATGGATGTTGAATTTTGTCAAAAGCTTTTTCTGCATCTACTGAGATGATCATATGGTTTTTATTCTTTAATTTGTTAATATGGTGTATCACATTGTTTGATTTGTATATATTGAAGAATCCCTGCATTCCTGGGATAAATCACACTTGGTCATGGTGCATGATACTTTTAATGTTTTGTTGGATTCTCTTTGCTAGTATTTTGTCGAGGATTTTTGTGTCTATGTTCATCAGTGATACTGGTCTGTAATTTTCTTTTTTGTGATATCTTTTTCTGGTTTCGGTATCTGGGTGAAGGTGGACTCATGGAACATGTTTGGGAGTGTTTCTCCCTCTGCAATTTTTTGGAAGAGTTTGTGAAGGATAGGTGTTAGCTCTTCACTAAATGTTTGATAGAATTCACCTGTGAAGCCATCTGATCCTGGACTTTTGTTTGTTGGAAGATTGTTTTTTTGAATCAGATTTCTGCCTTAAGTGACCCACTCCCTAGTCTTTTATTTAATTATTAATTTTATCAATTTTATTTATTTATTTTGGTTGTGCTGGGTCTTAGGAGCAGCTCACTGGCTCCTTAGTTGCGACACTTGTGCTCCTTAGATGTGACATGTGTTTGCCTTAGTTGTAGCTGGAGGGCCCTTTAGTTGCAGCCTGTGAGTTCCTTAGTTGTGGCATGCGAACTCTTTAGTTGCAGCATGCATGTGTGATCTAGTTCCCTGACCAGGGATTGCTAGGACCCGAGTGAGTGGAGGAAATGTTAGCCATGTCCCCCCCAATCTATGATCCCCAAGGGTTCATCCCCATTCGCCTCTACTCTTCCTCCCCCACTCTCTCCCACATCCCCAGGACCCACATGGCCAGAGGGGTCCTCGGAGGGCAGAGGACCAGGCCCAGGACCCCAGCACGATCCCCGGGACTGAATGGGTGAAGGAAACACTAGCCACATTCCCCTCCAATCCTCCAAACCCCCGAGGGTCTCTCCCCATTCCCGTTGATCCCCTCACAGTTAGTGGGCCTCTCCAGGTGTGGGAACCTCTCCCCTCCATACAGCCACCCCTCAGGGGACCTAGTCCCATCCTGCCTCCACTTTTCCTCCCCCCTCACTCCCCCCCACATCCTACCTGGTGCCTCAGGGGTTCCTCCCATCCCCTTGGGTGTTGAGGTCCCCCAGTGGCATCTGGTGGATGCCCTAGTTGTGAGGAGACGCAAACTCCTCGTCCTCCTACTCTGCCATCTTGACTCTGCCCATGACATTTGCCTCAATTTTTACGTATTAGTGCCTTTGAAAAAAGTGAAACAATATGAAATAATAGGTAATCTCTAAGTAGACACTTCGGGAATTTTAAAAAGCAATTTAATTATTAATGAGTTCTCGTAAAATCAGACCTGTGATAGAGGCTGTTAATTTTCTGGCTTCTGTGCATATTTTTGAATGGGTCAACTTGGACTCTAAGAATAACAAGATTAACAGGATTTAGGAAAGCCTGGCTTGTCACTTGGACTTAGAACACTGTTACTGGCTGTGCAGGGCCAAAGCCAGTATTTTTTTCCTGGAATTCTGCCTCACTGATTTTAATTGCCTGAACCTGACTCTAAGCTGAAACCTGATACTATCTGCTATGTGCTATTTCAGCCACAGCACAAAGTCTGGTGGACTAAAGCAGACAAAACTCAGACCGTGTTATCACTGTAGCTTCAGGACACGCCTCTGTGGGGCCACAGACTCTGAAAACATCATGGACGCTGGCTGGGCTGCCTGGGTCACACACAAATGTCCACATGACAGAGCTTGTTCTCTAATGGACCATCTGAAATCAGGCTGTATTACCAACACACAAAATAATTGCATTCCTAACCTGTGATTTTTGCCTCAAACTACAAGTCTGGGGAAGACTGTGAATTCTCTGCCCACTCCTGGCTGAGTGGACTCTTGACCTCCTCTCAGGGGTGGCTCACTGTTGTTAATGATTATATTTGCCTTTCTGGATTAGTTGCAGTTTGCAGCAAGAGACTGATAAACTGACCCAACTTTCCTTATCCTTCTCCTGGTATACATACTTAGTAAAGCAAGTTGATCATCAAGTGCAGCTACCCCCAAAAGGGATTAATTTTTTCTAGGTGCAGGTCGTGAAAACCTACTTATAAATTTTTTTAAAATTCAAGATTTTCTCTTGACTCATTCCTGAACATAACATGTCTTTCTAGTTACGCTGTATAAAAGTGTTTTTCGATGAAAATACTTTTATTCCTCTTGCATACAGCTCTTCCTGGTGAAATGTCTGGATAAGAGCAGGGAATGATTTTAAAAATGTAAAGTTATAATGATTAAAAAGGACACACTGATTTTGCAACAGTGATAGAGAAAACAAAACCCGAGTAGTATCTGGAAGGCATGGAGAGATTGGGGTCTCAGGGAAAGGTGCATTAATGATCTTTGGTTTTCAAAACCATTCCAGGAAACTTTCCCCTCTTCCAGAAGGAAAACTCCTCCTGTGTACTTTCCAAGCTGCTGAGAAAGTTCTGAATTCAGAGCAACTACTGAAACTTGATCACTCACAACAGTGCTGGCAATGGGACAGTGTGGGTGGCCTCAACTCCTCACTTTTCATTCAAAACATATACAAAACTGGAAGCCACTGTCTCCTAGCAGTCCCTCTAAAACCAAGGGCTCACACTAAAATTTTCCACCTGAGCTAGAAATCCCAGGGCTGGGCACCAAGTCAGATTTCTGTTAACCTGTGGGACTTACTGTGTGTTCTGCTTGGGGTGCAGTAATAGTTGAACTGTACCCTTAGGGATTGTACTATTTTTACACATCCCCTGATGGTTTTGACAGTGTCTCAGCTGGAAGGCATTCAGGTCAACTTCAGTTTATTGGCCAGGGTTATTCTGTGCTTTAAGTGATGCCTTAGGCCACATAAAAAAGATTCATACAGGGCTTTCCTGGTGGTGCAGTGGTTGAGAGTCCGCCTGCCGATGCAGGGGACACGGGTTCGTGCCCCAGTCCGGGAAGATCCCACAGGCCGCGGAGCGGCTAGGCCCATGAGCCATGGCCGCTAGGCCTGTGAGTCCGGAGCCTGTGCTCTGCAACGGGAGAGGCCACAACAGTGAGAGGCCCGTGTACCGCAAAAAAAAAAAATTAATTAATTAAAAAGAAAAATTAAAAAAAAATAAAGATTACTCTACCCAGCAAGGATCTCATTCAGATTTGATGGAGAAATTAAAACCTTTACAGACAAGCAAAAGCTGAGAGAGTTCAGCACCACCAAACCAGCTTTACAACAAATGCTAAAGGAACTTCTCTAGGCAAGAAACACAAGAAAAGGAAAAGACTTACAATAGTGAACCCAAAACAATTAAGAAAATGGGAATAGGAACATACATATCGATAATTACATTAAGTGTAAATGGACTAAATGCTCCCACCAAAAGACACATTTAAAATGGACAATCTGGAAGAAATGGACAAATTCTTAGAAATGCACAACCTGCCAAAACTGAACCAGGAAGAAATAGAAAATATGAACAGACCAATCACAAGCACTGAAATTGAGACTGTGATTAAAAATCTTCCAACAAACAAAAGCCCAAGACCAGATGGCTTCACAGGAGAATTCTATCAAACATTTAGAGAAGAGCTAACACCTATCCTTCTCGAACTCTTCCAAAATACAGCAGAGGGAGAAACACTCCCAAACTCATTCTACGAAGCCACCATCACCCTGATACCAAAACCAGACAAACATGTCGCAAAGAAAGAAAACTACAAGCCAATATCACTGATGAACATAGATGCAAAAATCCTCAACAAAATACTAGCAAACAGAATCCAACAGTACATTAAAAGGATCATACACCATGATCAAGTGGGGTTTATTCCAGGAATGCAAGGATTCTTCAATATACTCAAATCAATCAACACTATATTAACAAATTGAGGAGAAAAACCATATGATCGTCTCAATATATGCAGAGAATGCTTTCGACAAAATTCAACACTTACTTATGGTAAAAACCCTGCAGAAAGTAGGCATAGAGGGAACTTTCCTCAACGTAATAAAGACCATGTATGACAAACCCACAGCCAACATCATCCTCAATGGTGAAAAACTGAAAGCATTTCCACTAAGATCAGGAACAAGACAAGGCTGACCACTCTCACCACTCTTATTCCACATAGTTTTGGAAGTTTTAGCCACAGCAATCAGAGGAGAAAAAGAAATAAAAGGAATCCGAATCAGAAAAGAAGAAGTAAAGCTGTCACTGGTTGCAGATGACATGATACTATATATAGAGAATCCCAAAGATGCTACCAAAAAACTACTAGAGCTAACCAATGAATTTAGTAAAGCAGCAAGATACAAAATTAATGCACAGATTTCTCTGGCATTCCTATACACTAATGATGAAAAATCTGAAAATGAAATTAAGAAGACACTCCCATTTACCACTGGAACAAAAATAATAAAATATCTAGGATTAAACCTACCTAAGGAGACAAAAGACCTGTCTGCAGAAAATTATAATACACTGATGAAAGAAATTAAAGATGATACAAATAGATGGAGAGGTATACCATGTTCTTGGATTGGAAGAATCAACATTGTGAAAATGACTCTACTACCCAAAGCAATCTACAGATTCAATGCAATCCCTATCAAACTACCACTGGCACTTTTTACAGAACTAGAACAAAAAATTTCACAATTTGTTTGGAAACACAAAAGACCCAGAATAGCCAAAGCAATCTTGAGAACGAAAAATGCATCTGGAGGAATGTAGGGCTATTTACAATAGCCAGGACATGGAAGCAACCTAAGTGTCCATCATTGGATGAATGGATAAAGAAGATGTGGCCCATATATACAATGGAATATTACTCAGCCATAAAAAGAAACGAAATTGAGCTATTTGTAGTGAGGTGGATGGACCTAGAGTCTGTCATACAGAGTGAAGTAAATCAGAAAGAGAAAAACAAATACCATATGCTAACACATATATATGGAATCTAAGAAAGAAAAAAAAAAATAAGGTCATGAAGAACCTAGGGGTAAGACAAGAATAAAGACACAGACCTACTAGAGAATGGACTTGGGGCTATGGGGAGGGGGAAGGGTAAGCTGTGACAAAGTGAGAGAGTAGCATGGACATATATAGAGTACCAAACGTAAAATAGATAGCTAGCGGGAAGCAGACACATAGCACAGGGAGATCAGCTCGGTGCTTTGTGACCACCTAGAAGAGTGGGATAGGGAGGGTGGGAGGGAGGGAGGTGCAAGACGGAAGAGATATGGGAACATATGTATATGTATAACTGATTCACTTTGTTATAAAGCAGAAAGTAACACCGCATTGTAAAGCAATTATACTCCAATAAAGATGTTAAGAAAAAAAAAAGAATAAACAGGCAAAAACTAACCAATCTGACAGGGACAGAAAACTGAACCAGCACTACATAAAGAGATAGCATCATTTGAACAGTGATGAAACAAATAGATTTCAAGTCTCATTTCCTTAATTTATTGATGTTTGCCTCATAGTGATGGTAGAAATGATTGTCTAATCTCTTTACAACATTAGTTTCCTTTGGGAAGAAAAAAAGAACATGTAAAGATTATTGGAAACTATTAGTGTTGTATTTTTCTTTTCCACTAAAAATGCAAGTCTTGTATTCTTGTTAACAACTGTAGGCTTCTAGAATATCAGAATAACAGCAATATTTTGTGCATAAAAGCAAAAAAATTCTGCCAAAAACTGTTAAATCAGTGTAAAGAATTCTTGGGGCTTCCCTGGTGGTACAGCAGTTAAGATTCTGCACTCCCAATGCAGGGGGCCCGGCTTCAATCCCTGGCCAGGGATCTAGATCCCGCATGCCTTAAGTCAAGATCCCACACACTGCAGGGAAGATCCCGCATGCCGCAACTAAGACCTCACACAGCCAAATAAATAAATAGACAAAAAAAAAAAAAAATTCTTATACAAAGTAAAATTCTCTAAATTTTTACTCTTTACCCAGTGCACTAGGTTGAACCATAAAAAACTACCAAATTCCATTTTTTGGACCAGAAACAATGACAAATTCCTATGGTTCAAAGTAATACATCTATAAAAAGTAAAGCTATTAAAAATAAGGCCATTTAGTAGACACTTCTATTTTTATACATTCAGCTAAGACAGTCTGCTTAAAGTAGAACTTTGTAGAGAAAATAAACAAAACCAAAGCCTAATCTTGCTGTATACTTTTATATGCAAAAGTGCATTCATATAAAAGTGTTTTATTACACACTTTAATACACACTTGTAATATTCAAAGCAGCAAGTGTTGCATGCAAGGGTTCACATAAAAGTACACAGAATGTTAGTTCATGAAAGAAAATATGTTGTTGTTTCAAGCATATTTTTATTAACAGTGTACCAAACTTAGAAAAGAAATTCCCCTCTCAAGATATATTAATATTTTCCTATAGTAAACAAATAAGTGTTGTCTAAAAGCACACGTGTCTACTGAAATGAAGTCTGTGGTGTGCCTGTAGGTCTGACCTCTAGTTTTGCTCTGGCCCCTGACACTGCACTGCGTGATTTTGGGTCAGTTAACCTCTCTGGGTCAGATTCCTCCCTGAGAGAGACCCCTGTAGGTGATTTCTAGAATTTCTTGAAGTTCAAAAAGCCTGGATTATCTGTGCATTTGTTTCCTTTTGTCAACATGATGGTCTGCTGCCAAGTCAACCATAGAGTTGCCTTTAAGACACAATATACTATCGCTCATTCCTCTGTCTTAGGAATGTGCACTTAGAACAAAAAAAAAGGAAAGGAAATGAAATGCTTGACTTGTGTCTGTCATAGGCTATTTGATCAGAGCGACTCTACTTGCATGGTTGACAGGCTATGATATGCAGGGCTCATCCTTTGGGCTTATAATTTCTATCATTAAAAGAACTGAGGGGATGGGGACTGTTAAAGAAGGAAGAGAAGAGAGAAAAATAATCAGAGAGCCTGTTGGGTCACAGGGTGCCTGTCCTAAAGAGCTTATTGGGTAACCCTAAGTCTCACGTAGACTTCAGCCCCACTCATGAGTGTCAATGACAACTGCTCCTATCACATCCACACTTGGGGGCTTTTGTGTCCAGAATGGGCCTTCTGCCCGTGGGTCGAGTGTGGGTGTCTGCTTCCCTGGGCCTTTTATTCAAAGTTGAAAAAGAAAGTTCTACTTCCCCTCCTACCATTCCTCACACTCTGGGGGCAGAGCTAGGCTCAAAAGGACACCTTAGAAGTAACTGCCGCTCCTGAATATTTCCCCTGAAATTCTTCACTTTGTCATTGTGCCTCAATTTCTGATTAGGGATTTATTTGTTTAACCAGCACAGTTAATCTGAAGCCAGCACCCACTTCCCCTTTGGTGTGATCAGTGGGCTTCCTCTGAACACCTTACTACAGCTGCGTTGACCTGTGGCACCTAATGGAGCAAGCATTTGTGGGGTCAAGAGATGGATGGGGGCGAGGTTTGCTACACCAAGTGGTCAGGGAATGTGAAGTATCTATGTGAAGAGAAAGAAAGAAACAAGGTTTTTGAAACCCTGACAAAGATAAACCTGATTTATTCAAACATTTTGACCATTGTCATCCCTGCAGGGTCTGTAGCCCTAGAAAATAACCAGCAACCATGAGAGGATCTGAAACGCATAAAGAAACAAACAAAAAGATTTAGGACCAGTTAGTTTTAGGGTAGATTCTGATAAGGGATGTTATAGTCTCAATTTCTCACGTTCACATCTACCATTTGCAAAGAAGCCACTAGGTGTCGGCAGAGCGCTGTGCTCTAAGATGGTGTCTGAGCCGGTCAAGCTTCGCTCTCTGTTGTCAGCCTAGGACATATTTTATTTTTAAATAAGGGTTTTGCGATATCTTCTCTTGGTACGTTATCCTGCATATGTAATCATTTCAATATAGTTTCTTCCTTTGTTTTATTGCTTGCTTTCTTCCATGAGTAAGCATACAATATAGAAAAACAGAAGGATTTTTGATCAAGCTTCCTTGGGCCTATCTGTCCTCCTGTTGGCTCAGATCTCAGCGAGATTCGTTATTGGTGTAGGTGGATGCCACGGCTGGACCTTCAAAACTCTTCTCTCAGATAGAGTCATTTTCATAATGTTGATTTTTCCAATCCAAGAACATGGTATATCTCTCCATCTGTTTGTACCATCTGTTTGTGTCATCTTTAATTTCCTTCATCAGTATGTTATGGTTTTCTGCATACAGGTCTTATGTCTCCTTAGGTAGGTTTATTCCTAGATATTTTATTCTTTTTGTTGCAGTGGTAAATGTGAGTGTTTCCTTAGTTTCTCTTTCAGATTTTTCATCATTAGTGTATAGGAATGCAAGAGATTTCTGTGCATTAATTTTGTATCCTGCTACTTTACCACATTCACTGATTAGCTCTAGTAGTTTTCTGGTAGCATCTTTAGGATCGTCTATGTATAGTATCATGTCATCTGCAAACAGTGACAGCTTTACTTCTTCTTTTCTGATTTGGATTCCTTTAATTTCCTTTTCTTCTCTGATTGCTGTGGCTAAAACTTGCAAAACTATGTTGAATAAGAGTGGTGAGAGTGGGCAACCTTGTCTTGTTCCTGATCTTAGTGGAAATGGTTTCAGTTTTTCACCATTGAGGATGATGTTGGCTGTGGGTTTGTCATATATGGCCTTTATTATGTTGAGGTGTGTTTCCTCTATGTCCATTTTCTGGAGAGTTTTTTATAATAAACTGGTGTTGAATTTTGTCAAAAACTTCTTCTGCATCTATTGAGATGATCATATGGTTTTTATTCCTTAATTTGTTAATGTGGTGTATCACATTGATTGATTTGTGTATATTGAAGAATCCTTGCGTTCCTGGGATAAACCCCACTTGCTCATGGTTTATGGTCCTTTTAATATGCTGTTGGAATCTGTTTGCTAGTATTTTGTTCAGGACTTTTCCATCTATGTTCATCAGTGATATTGGTCTATAGTTTTCTTTTTTGTGTGATATCTTTTTCTGATTTTGTTATCAGGGTGATGGTGGCCTCATTGAATGAATTTGGGAGTGTTTCTCTCTGCAATTTTTGGAGGAGTTTGAGAAGGATCAGTGTTATCTCCTCTCTAAATGTTTGATAGAATTCACCTGTGATGCCATCTGGTCCTGGACTTTTGTTTGTTGAAAGATTTTTAATCACAGTTTCAATTTCATTAATTGTGATAGGTCTGTTTATATTTTCTAATTCTTTTTGGTTCAGTCTTTGAAAATTGCAACTTTGCCAGAATTTGTCCATTTCTTTGTGGCTGTCCACTTTTTTGGCATATAGTTGTTTGTAGTATTCTCTTATAATCCTTTGCATTTCTGCCGTGTGAGTTGTGATTTCTCCTTTTTCATTTTTAATTTTTTTTTTTGCTTTCTCTCCCTTTTCTTCTTGATGAGTCTGGCTAAGGGTTTATCAATTTTGTTTATCTTCTCAAAGAACCAGTTTTTAGTTTTATTGATCTTTGCTATTGTTTCCTCCATTTTTATTTCATTTATTTCTGCTCTGATCTTTATGATTTCTTTCCTTCTACTGACTTTGGGTTTTCTTTGTTCTTCTTTCTCTAGTGGTTTAAATGTAGGTTTAGATTGTTTATTTGAGACTTTTCTTGTCTCTTGAAGTGAGATTGAATTGCTATAAACTTCCCTCTTAGAACTGCTTTTGCTGCATCCCATAGGTTTTGGGTCATCGTGTTTTCACTGTAATTTGTTTCTATGTATTTTTAAATTTCCTCTTTGAATTCTTCAGTGATCTCTTTTTTAAAAAATTATTTATTTATTTGGCTGTGTTGGGTCTTCGTTGCTGCACATGGGCTTTCTCTAGTTGTGGCAAGCACAGGCTACTCTTTGTTGTGGTTCAGGGGCTTCTCATTGTGGTTGCTTCTCTTGCTGTGGAGCATGGGCTCTAGGTGGACAGGCTCAGTAGTTCTGGTGCACTGGCTTAGTTGCTCCACAGCATGTAGCATCCTCCAGGACCAGGACTCAAACCTGTGTCCCCTTTATTGGCAGGCGGATATTTAACCACTGTGCCACCAGGGAAGTCCTTCAGTGATCTCTTGGTTATTTAGTGGCACACTGTTTAGCCTCCATGTATTTGTGTTTTTACAGTTTTTTTCCTGTAATTGATTTCCAGTCTCGTAGTGTTGTGGTCAGAAAAGATGCTTGATATGATTTCAATTTTCTTAACTTTTCTGAGGCTTGATTTGTGACCCAAGATGTGATCTATCCTGGAGAATGTTCCATGTTGACTTGAGAAGAAAGTGTTTTCTGCCACTTTGGGGTGGAATGTTCTATAAATATCAATTAGATCTATATGGTCTTTTATGTCATTTAAAGCTTGTGTTTCCTTATTTATTTTCTGTTTGGATGATCTGTCCACCGGTGTAAATGGGGTATTAAAGTCCCCTACTATTATTGTGTTACTGTTGATTTCTCCTTTCCTGGTTGCTAGCATTTGCCTTAGGTATTGAGGTGACCTATGTTGGGTGCATAAACATGTATAGTTGTTGTATCTTCTTGGATTGATCCTTTGATCATTATGTAGTGTCCCTCCATATCACTTGTAACAGTCTTTATTTTAAAGTCTATTTTATCTGATATGAGCATTGGTACTCCAGCTTTCTTTTCATTTCCATTTGCATGGAATATCTTTTTCCATCCCCTCACTTTCAGTCTGTATGTGTCCCTAAGTCTGAAGTGGGTATCTTGTAGACAGCATATATATATGGGTCTTGTGTTTGTATCCATTCAGCCAGTCTGTGTCTTTTGGTTGGGGCATTTAATCCACTTATGTACAAGGTTATTATTGATATGTATGTTCCTATTACAATTTTCTTAATTGTTTTGGGTTTGTTTTTGCACGTCTTTTTCTTCTCTTGTGTTTTCCTCTTAGAGAAGTTTCTTTAGCATTTGTTATAAAGCTGGTTTGGTGGTGCTGAATTATCTTAGCTTTGTTTGTCTGAAAAGCTTTTGATTTCTCCATCAAATCTGAATGAGATCCTTGGTGGGTAGAGTAATCTTGACTGTAGGTTTTTCTCTTTCATCACTTTAAGTATATTCTGCCACTCCCTTCTGGCCTGCAGAGTTTCCACTGAAAAATCAGCTGATAACCTTATGGGGATGCCTTTGTATGTTATTTCTTGCTTTTCCCTTGCTGCTTTTAATATTTTTTCTTTGAATTTAATTTTTGTTAGTTTGATTAATATGTGTCTTGGTGTGTTTTTCCTAGGTTTTATCCTGTACGGGACTCTCTGTGCTTCCTGGACTTGGGTGACTATTTCCTTTCCCATGTTAGGGAAGTTTTCCACTATAATCTCTTCTATTATTTTCTCAGACCCTTTCTTTTTCTCTTCTTCTTCTGGGATCCCTATAATTCAAATGTTGGTGTGTTTAGTGTTGTCCCAGATGTGTCTGAGATTGTTTTCAATTCTTTTCATTCTTTTTTCTTTATCCTGCTCCTCAGCAGTTATTTCCACCATTTTGGCTTCCAGTTCACTTATTCGTTCTTCTGCCTCTGTTATTCTGTTTTTGATTCCTTCTAGTGTATTTTTCATTTCAGTTATTGTGTTGTTCATCTCTGTTTGTCTGTTCTTTAGTTCTAGATCTTTGTTGAACGTTTCTTATATTTTCTCAATCCATGCTTCCATTCTATTTCTGAGATTTTGGACCATCTTTACTGTCATTATTCTGAATTCTTTTTCAGGTAGATTGCCTATTTCCTCTTCATTTATTTGGTCTTGTAGGTTTTTACCTTGCTCCTTCATCTGTGACATATTTTTTTGCTATCTCTTTTTTCTTTTTTTTTTTTTTATTAATGGGATTGTGTTCCTGTTTTACAGGTTGTTAGGCCTGAGGCTTACAACACTGGAGTTTGTAGGCTATTGGGTATAGCTGGGTCTTGGTGTTGAGATGAGGAACTCTGTGAGACTTCACTCTGATGAATATTCCCTTGGGTCTGAGGTTCTCTGTTAGTCCAGTGGTTTGGACTTGGAGCTCCGGCCACAGGAGCTTCTGCCTGACCCCAGGCTCATCACAAATCAAGATCCTGCAAGCTGCGTGGGGTGGCAAAAAAAATAAAAATAAAGAAAATAACAAAGTAAAAAATAAAATTAGGCTAGGAAACTACAGATATTTTAGAAAGAATTTAAAAATAAAATAATAGATGAATCAACAACCAGAAGGTACATCAGTACCGCAATAAGTAAAAAAGAGGAGGGAAAAGAAAAAAAATAAATAAAAGGGGTGGGGGAAAGCCCTTGCATGGAGAGCAGGGCCTAAGCAAGACCAAGGTTTGGGTCATGGGCTGGGCCAATGCTCAGGACCCACGGGGCTGGAAAAGGCCCCTGGGGCTGTGGGGGCTGGGGCTTAGTTTCAAGCAACAGAAGGGGCCCAGGCGTGTCCCCTACCTCTGGTCTCAGAGTGCAAGGGACCTCACCTGGAAGCCCAGCAGGCTTCCTGGGCTCAAGTGGGTGGAGCAAATGCCCTTCTCTCCTCTTTTGCTCCTCCGGTCTGGGGTCTGGGAGGATCCCTCCTGCCTGCCTCTCCTGATCCCCTGGCCTCCCTCCTATGCCCACAAGGGCCCACAAGGACCCACGCTGCCTGGAGGGGCCTTGGAGGCTAGGGGATTGGCCTGGGAGCTCAGCAGGCTCCCTGTGCCTGAGTAGGCCGGGCAATTGCCCTCTGTTCCTCTTCCGCTCCTTCTGCAGGACCCCTTCTACCTGCCTCTCCTGATCCCCCTTGCCTCCCTCCTATGCCCACAAAGACTCACGCAGCCTGGAGAGAGCTTGGAGGGCAGGGGATCAGGCTGGGAGCTCTGCAGGCTTCCTGCTCCTGAGTGGGTGGGGCAATTGTCCTCTGCTCCTCTCCCATTCCACCTGGATGGACCCTCCTGTCTACCACTCCTAATCTCCCCAGCCTCCCTCCTATGCCCCCAGCACCCACGTGGCCTTGATGGGGCTTTGGAACCAGGGCGGAGGTTGACCAGCTTGGGAGCTCAGCAGACTCCCCGGCTGAGTGGGTCAGGCAATTGCCTTTGCTCCTCTCCCACTCTTCCTGGAGAGTCCCTCCCACCTGCCTCTCCTGATCTCCCTGGCCTCAGGGGAGCTGATCCTGTCTGGCCTCCACTTCTCCTCCCCCCTTGGTCCCCCTACAACCTACTGGTTCACTCTGGGGTTCCTCCCATCTCCTTGGGGGTCAGTCTCCCAGCAGTGGCCGGCAGGTGCCTTAGTTGTGGGGAGATGCTAACTCCGCATCTTCCCACACCACCATCTTGACTCCTCCCCCCTGCATGAGCTTTATATATATTTTGGATATTAACCCTGTATCAGTCATATCATTTGCAAATATTTTCTCCCATTCAGTACATTGTCTTTTGCTTTGTTATGGATCAGTGTGCCTTTGCTATGCAAAACCTTTTAAGTTTAATTAGGTCCCATTTGTTTATTTTTGCTTTCATTTATTTTGCCTTAGGAGACAGATCCAAAAAAAAAAATACTACTATTTATTTCAAAAAGTGTTCTACCTATGTTCCCTTCTATGAATTTTATAGTTTCATGTCTTACATTTAGGTCTTTAATCTATTTTGAGTTTATTTTTTTATACAGTGTGAGAAAGTGTTCCAATTTCATTCTTTTACATGTTGCTGTCTAGTTTTTCCAGCATCACTTTTGAAGGGACTATCTTTTCCCAAGAGCATTATATACTCTTGCTTCCTTTGTCATAGATTAATTGACCATAGTGTGTTGGTCTACTTCTGGAACTCTATTTTGTTGCATTGATCTATGTGTCTGTTTTTGTGCCAGCACCACACTGTTTTGACTACTCTAGCTTTGTAATATAGTCTGAAGTCAGGGAGCATGATACCTCCAGCTTTGTCTGTTTTCCTAAAGATTACTTTGCAATTCAGGGTCTTTTGTGGTTCCACACACATTTTAGGATTATTTGTTCTCACTCTGAAAAATGTCATGGGTATTTTGATAAGACTTGCATGATATCTATAGACTGCTTTGGGTAATACGAACATTTTCACAATATTAATTCTTCTAATTTATGAACATGGAATATCTTTCCATTTCTTTGTATCATTTTCAAATTCCTTCATCAGTGTTTTATAGTTTTCAGAATATAGGTCTTTTACCTCCTTGGTTAAGTTTATTCTTGGATATTTTATTCTTTCTGATGTGATTGTAAACAGGATTGTTTTCTTAATTTCTCTTTCTGATAGTTCATTATTAGTGTATAGGAAAGCAACAGATTTCTGTATATTAATCTTGTGTCCTGCAACTTTACTGAATTCATTTATTAGTTCTAATAGTTTTTTGGTGGAGACTTTAGGTTTTTCTATATATAGTATCATGTCATCTGCAAATAGTGACAGCTTAACTTCTTCCCATCACATTTGGATGCCTTTAATTTCATTTACCTGTCTGCCAACTGTGAGTAAGACTTCCAATACTTTGTTAGATAGAAGTGGTGAGAGTGGGTATTTATATCTCGCTCCTGATTTTAGAGGAAAAGCTTTCAGCTTTTCACCATTAAGTATGATGTTAGCTGTGGGTTTGTCATAAATGGCCTATATTGAGATATATTCCCTCCATACCAAACTTGTTGAGGTTTTTTTTTTTTTATCATGAATTGATGTTGAATTTCGTCAAATGCTTTTTCTGTGCCTATTGAGATGATCATGTAATTTCTACCCTTCCATTTGTTAATGTGGTGTATCACATTGATTGATTTGCAGGTATTGAAACATCCTTGCATCCTGTGATAAATCCCACTTTATTGTGCTGTATAATCCTTTTAATATGTTTCAAATTCAATTTACTAATATTTTGTTGAGGATTTTTGCATCTATGTTCATCAGTGATATTGGCCTGTAGTTTCTTGTGTGTGATATCTTTGTCTGGTTTCGATATCTGGGTGATGCTAGCATCATAGAATGAGTACAGAAGTGTTCTTTCCTCTGCAATTTTTTGGAATAGTTTGAGAAGGCTAGTTATAATTTCTTCTTTATATGTTTGGTAGAATTCACCTGTGAAGCCATCTGGTTCTGGACTTTTGTTTATTGGGAGTTTTTTGCTTACTGAGTCAATTTCATTACTGGTAATTGGTCTCTTCATATTTTCTATTTCTTTCTGGTTCAGTCTTGGGAGATTGTACATTTCTAGGGATATGTTCATTTCTTCTAGGTCCATTTTATTCATATATAGTTGTTCATAGTAATCTCATGATCATTTTTATTTCTAGGGATATTGGTTATAACTTCTTTTTCATTTCTTATTTTTTTTTTTCCCGTACCGGGGCACGAACCCGTGTCCCCTGCATCGGCAGGCGGACTCTCAACCACTGCGCCACTAGGGAAGCCCCATTTCTTATTTTTGATTTGGGCATTCTCTTTTTTTTCTTCATGAGTCTGACTAAAGTTTTGTCAATTTTGTTTATCTTATCAAAGAACCAGCTCTTAGTTTCACTGATCTTTTCAATTGTTTTTTAAAGTCTCTATTTCATTTATTTCTGCTCTGATCTTTATGATTTCTTTCCTTCTACTAATTTTGGGTTTTGTTTTCTCTTCTTTTTTCTCATTCCTTTAGGTGTAAGGTTAGGTTGTTTATTTGAGATTTTTCTTGTTTCCTGATGTAGGCTTGTATGACTATAAACTTCCCTCATAGAAGTGCTTTTGATGCATCTCATAGATTTTGGGTCATTGTGCCTTCATTTTCATTTGTCTCTAGGTATTTTTAAATTTCTTCTTTGATTTATTTAGTGACCCATTGATTTTCTGAGTAGCATATTGTTTAACTTACACATGTCTAGGTTTTTTGCTTTTTTTCCCCCTTGTATTTGATTTCTAGTCTTACAGGGTTTTGGATAGAAAAGATGCTTGATATGCTTTTAATCTTAAATTTACTGAGACTTGTTATGTGACTTAGTATGTGATCTATCTGGGAGAACGTTCCACTGCATTTGAAAAGAATGTGTATTCTGTTGCTTTGTGAGGGAATGTTCTATCTATTAAGTTCAACTGGTGTAATGTGTCATTTAAGGCCAGTGTTTCCCTTATTGGTTTTCTGTATGGATGATCTGTCCATTGATATAGGTGGGGTGTTAAAGTCCCCCATTGCTATTGTGCTACTGTCAGTTTCTCCCTTTATGTCTGTTAATATTTGCTTTATGTATTTAGGTGCTCCTATATCAGGTACATATATATTTACTGTTGTTGTATCTTCTTCTTGGATTGATCCCTTGATCATTATGTAATGTCCTTCTTGGTCTCTTGTTAGAGTCTTTGTTTTAAAGTCTATTTTTCTGATATATGTATTGCTACCCTAATTTTCTTTTAATTTCCATTTGCATGGAATACCTTTTTCTATCTGTTCACTTTCAGTCTGTTCTTAGATCTGAAGTGAGTCTCTTGTAGGCAGCATATATATGGGTCTTGTTTTTTATCCATTCAGCCACTCTATGTCTTTTGATTGGAGCATTTACATTTAAAAGTATATTGATAGGTATGTACTTAATGTCATTTTGTTCATTGTTTTGGGTTGCTTTTGTAGTTCTTTTCTGTTCCTTTCTTTCTCTTTTTTTCTTTCCACTCGTGTTTGATGACTATCTTTAGTGTTATGTTTGGATTACTTTCTTGTGTGTGTGTTTGTACGTGTGTGTACTTGTTATAGATTTTGGTTTGTGGTTACTGTGAGGTTTATATATAGCAACCTATATATATTTGATTATTCTAATTTGCTGATTTCTTATGTTCAAATGTGTTTTAAAAACCCTGCCTTCATACCCTCCCCACATGTTTACTGTTTTTGACATCATATTTTACATCTATTTATTTTGCATATCCCTTAACTACTTATTGTGGGTATAGATGATTTTACCACTTTTGTCTTTAACTTTCCTACTAGGTTTACACATGGATGATTTACTACTTTTGCTGTATATTTGCCTTTACCAATGTGCTTTTTCCTTTCATAATTTTCATGTTTCTAGTTGTAGCCTATTTTTTTTCCACTTACAGAAGTCCCCTTAACATTTCTTGTAAAGCTTTTTTCATGGTGCTGAATTCTTTTAGCTTTTGTTTGTCTGTAGAACTTTTGATCTCTCCATCAAATCTGAATGAGAGCCTTGCCATGTAGAGTATTCTTGGTTGTAGATTTTCCCCTTTCATCACTTTAAATATATTGTTCCGCTCCCTTCTGGCCTGCAGAACTTCTGCTGAAAAGTCAGTGGATGGCCTTATGGGAGTTCCCTTGTATGTAACTTGTTGCTTTTCCCTTGATGCTTTTAATATTCTCTCTTTATCTTTAATTTGTACTATTTTAATTATAGTGTGTCTTGGTGTGTTCCTCTTTGGGTTAATCCTGTATGGGACTCTCTGCACTTCCTGGACTTAGATGTCTGTTTCCTTTCCCAGGTTAGTGAAGTTTTCAGCTATTATGTATTCAAATATGTTCTTTGCCCCTTCTCTGTCCCTTGTCCTTCTGGGACCCCTATAATGAGAGTGATAGTATGCTTGATGTTTTCTTAGAGGTCTCTTAAACTGTTTTCATTTCTTTTCATTCTGTTTATCTGTTTAGTTTCAATGATTTCCACTACTCTGTCTTCCAGCTCACTTATCTGTTCCTCTTTATTATCTAATCTACTGTTGATTCCTTTTAATGTATTTTTCATTTCAGTTAATGTATTCTTCACCCCTGTTTTGTTTTCTTTATATTTTCTAACTCTTCATTAAATACTTCTATATTCTCACTCTCTTCTTCCAGTCTTCTCCTGAGTTCTTTGAATATCTTTATGATCATTACCTTGAACATTTTACTGGGTAAGTTGCCTATCTACTTCATTTAGTTCTTCTGAGTTTTTACCTTGTTCCTTCATCTGAAACATTTTCTTCTGTGTTTTCATTTTGCCACATTTGCTGTTTTTATTTCTATTTATAGAAATAGGTAGGTTGGTCATGTTTCCCAACCTTGGAGAAATGTCCTTTCATAGGAGATGTCCTATGCATCACACAGCACACTCCCCTCTGGTCACCAAAGTATATATTCTCTGGGGTGCCCCCATGTGGGCTGTGTGGGTCTTTCTGTTGTGGAGGGTTGACTACTGTCGGTGGTCTGGTGGGTGTGGCTGGCTTTTGGTCAAGTTGATTGTCAGGCCTTGCCTTGTTTGTAGGCTGCCAGCTGCTGGTGGGTGCAGCCTGGTCTGGAAGCTACTGGCTGTAGGCCTTGAGTGGTCCCAGGCCTACTGCCAGCCCACTCATGGGTTTGGCTGAGTTCCAGGTGGGTGGTTACAGGACTGGAAGTCTTGGATCTACTGTTGGTCTTCTGATGGGTGGAGCCAGTTCCTGACACAGCTGGTTGTGTGGTCCGTGGTGTTAGTCCCTTGGTGAAAGGGGCTGGATCTGAGGATGGCTGGATGATGGGTCCAAGATGTCTTACAGATTGTATAGCCTCCTGGTAGGTGAGGCTGGGGCCCAGGGGGTCCTTGGACTAGAGCCAGCCCATTGGTGGGTGGACTGGGTTCCCCAGTCCCTGGCTGCAGGTCCCTGGATGTCCTGAAGTTGGTATTAGCCTTCTGGTTGGTTGGGCTGGATCCTGGGGCAGCTGCCTGAGGGGCCCAAGGTGTCCTAAAGCTGCTGTTGGCTTGCTGGTGAGCAGGGCTGTGGCCCAGGTGGTCTTGGTGTGGATGCTGGTCTGCTGGTGAATAGCGCAGGTTCTGATATAGCTGCAGGGCTGTGATGGTCCTGGGGCTGGTGTCCACCAGTGATTAGTGGGGTCAAGGCCTCTGGAGTCCCAGGACTGGTGCCTGTCCACTGGTGTGTGGGGCTGAGGCCCAGGGGGTCCTGGGGATAGTGCTGTTCCACTGGTTGGCGGATGTGGGTCCCAGGGTCTCTGCCTGGAGAGCCCTTGGGGTTTAGTGCCAGTGCACTGGATCCTGGGCCCTCTGGTGGACAGAACTGGGTCCTGGGGTGGTTGTGGGCTCAGGGGGTCTTATGGCAGCTTACCTGCTCATGAGTGGGCTGTGTCTCCACCCATCTAGTTACTTGCCCCAAGGAGTCTCAGACTAGTACTGACAGCTTGGTGGGTGGGGCTTGGTCCTGGAACTAATAATCTAGAAGGAGGATTCCAAAATTGTGCTTGCCAGCACTAGTATGCACGTGGTAGAGCAAGCTCTCCCAGATGGCTGCCAGCAGTGTCTATGTCTCCAGGGTGAGCTCCAGTTGCCTCCTGAAGGCTCTCCAAGATCAGCAGGTGGGTTTGACCCAGGCTTCATTTAAATTACTGCTTCTGCCCTAGGTCCTAGAGCATGCAAAATTTTGCATACATCTTTTAGGATTGGGGTCTTTACTTCCCACAGCCCTCTGGTTCTCCTGAAAGTAAGCCCCACTGGTTTTTAAGGCCAAACATTCTAGGGGTTTATTACTCCTGTGCAGGACTCCTGGGCCAGGAAGCCCAGTGTGGGTATCAGACTCCTTGTTCCTTGGGGAAAACCTCTGAAACTGTAATTATCCTTCCATTTGTGGGTTGCTTACCCAGGGGTATGGGTCTTGACTCCTACCCATCTTGTCGTGGCTCCTTCTTTACATCTTTTCTGCTATTCGTATGGTTTTTCTCATCAATAGTTTCTCTGTAAATAGTTGTAATTTTGATTTATCCATGGGAGGAGGTGAGTTCAGTGTCTTCCTACTTCATTATCTTGTCCACTCCCCTTTAACTACTCTATAAGTTAGTAATTAGTAAAAAACAAAATAAAACAAAACTGCAGATTAGAAGAAATAAATTTAGGTCTTAACATACTTGTATTAGTCCTTATCAAAGTTCTGAGTCAGTTCATTTGATAAAATGATCACTGGTGCCTACTTTTGTACTTAGGTGGGGGAGCCATAAAAAATCACATGAAGGAACTTGACAAACCTGTCTAAAGCAGGACCTCAGAAGAAACAACTGAAACCTTCCTTCCTTGGCATTAATTTTTCTAATATGAGTAAGACACAGCCTCACAGCAGAATGGCAAAACTCTGAAAGCTTTATATCAAAGAACAAAAAGGGAGCATGAAAAAATATAAACTAGAGCTTGGAAAAATGCCACAAACTATGAATAGATGAAATTGGGGTAAACAATGTGAATTTCATTGGAAAACACTTGAAAAACAGCTCAGTGAGAGAGAGCCAAAAATTCATTTCCTGTGATATCTTGTAGAGACTACATTTAAAGGAGAGAGTAATTAGCTTAAGAAATCACCTATCAGGGAAGGAAGACAGAACACCTTACTTTTCTTGGGTGACCTCCAGAAAAGACCAAGTTCTCTGCAGTGTCTATCCTCTGATTCTCCCAGTGGAGCCAGGGGTTCTTGTCATCCTTTTATGCAGGAAGTGCAGGAAGTGATGCACTCCTAATTGCATGGTAGGCAGGGGAGAGGTTTGAGACCTAGACTGGCAGTCATCAAAGCCATGGCAGGGCACTTCAAAATAAATGTCTAGAGGAGTAGTAATTTAAAAAAAGATTTCACGCTAACTAGAGACCTGAAAAAGCCTTCTAAATCCTGCCTACCAACTATTTAGATCACTGGCTTTCTCACTTAAGAGAACTTCAGAAAATTAAGGAGGTAAAAGCCACACTCAAATACTGTTGCAGCTTTACTTTTGGAAAAATCAATCTTGATGTAAACTTTCATGTTCCATGGGATGATCCAATCAATGATTTAATAACAATAGTAATAAAAACAGAGCAATCGACTCTACTTGAATGTTCGCAATCCAAGGAGTAATGGCATTCTGGCTTTGATGCCTTCTGTTATTGTTTACATAGCAAGCGAGACTCATATTAACAGCCTTTGGAAAGATGCCCTTTCATACTTGATGCTGAGGTCATCTTGTTCAAATAGAAAACCTTGAGAAAAGTGAATCTGTCTCCCCTCGAGGCTGTCATTTATTATTTAAACATTGAGAGTCCCTTTGTTGTCCTTGCTGGATCTGTAAGTCATAGCTACCCTGGCACACATCCAGCCCAGCCAGCTGCTCTTTGATCAGCCCTTTGGATGGATTTACAGTTGCATCACTTAGAGGTGGGATCACCAGGCCTCTCTGTGCCCTGATGCCATTCCCCTCTGGTGCATGTGAATGTCATATGATAAATGGGACTTTCTCTCTAGATGGAGACCAGAGACATCCCTCACCTGCTCACCAATGCCTGCATATCTGGTATCAAAAGCAGACTTGCAGAACACCTTCTATTGTTCAAAAATCAATATGATGTCCAAAATGTGTATATCCTACAGTGTCCTTGTGTGTGTTTTGTGTTTTTCCATTTGAAAAGCAAATATGATCCCAACATCTGCATTAGGAAGTATTAGTAAATTGAGACTTGCTTACTGAAGTTTTACTTAGTCATGGCTCTAAGAATGCCCAAGGCAGGACTTTGCACACGGCGGTGGGAAACGGATGTGCTGACATAATGAAATGATGCTGCTGAATGACTTTCATTATTATTATTAGTCTTCTGGTGGGTAATATTTAGGGTACTTGCCAAATTATAGAACTTTTCCTTTATCAGCTTTGTCCCACTTTTATACCCTGTCACCTGAAGCAGAATTCCTTTTTTTTTAAAAGATGTCAAAATTTATTTGACAAGTCTTCTATTGATAGATGTTTTGTAGCAGAAGTCTTAAAATGTGATAAAGGTACACACACTGGAGGACGAGGAAGAAAATTTCTCTATTTGTTCAACCAAATAGCTAAATGCACTGTGACCAAGGTTGGGAATGTAAAAATAGCCATTTTTTAAATAATAGTTGCTTCAATTTACATCAAAGTAACATCTAAAGTTACATTAAGCCCTTGGCGGTGGCATCCCAGCCGTCTAACCCCCCCACCCCACACCAAGCGGTCAGATGCCAATGGTGACCGGGGACTGGCAAGAAGTTTGATAGCTGTGGGGCTGTGCAGCTCTTGGATTTTCAGGTCATTGTGCATTTCAGATCTGGAAACCTCTAGGACAAGAAATCACAGAAACTGCAAAGAAGATTTCAATTCCTAGCTTTTCATACTACTATAAAGGAGGATTTGAACAGAAAATGAATAGGTGAGAAGTGAGTTTTCTTTTGGGTGTAAGCCCATCTGCCAGCAAGGCCAAGATTAGAGCAGCTCACAGGAGCGTCATGATTTTGAACCACTCAGATAAAGGTGGATCTCCTTACTTAGCAACCAAAATTAATGAAGCAAAAGACTCGCTAGAAGCAACCACCAAACATTGACTGATGCTCAAGGACCACTCTGAAGCAGAAAAAGGGGGAACCTTATAAAAAATGTCCTGCAAGTTAATCTAAACCATGGCCTTCATAATTTTCATACATGTACTGACCACAGTCATTTCTTCCACTACTAAACTATATAATAGTAAAAGGCGAACAATCAGAAAAAGTTACATTAAGCATGAACACACCCGTGGCAGGGATTAAAAGAAAACATTTTAAAAAAGGCAATCAGTTGCCAACATGATACAGTGAAAAGGCTTCATGCTCCAAGTCTTGGATCAGGTCCTGGGTGCGAATGTTCTAGGCTGGGAGATCTTGGGCAAGTCACTGAATGTCTCTAAGCCTGTGTCCTTGTCTGTTAACCTCACAGGCCTGCTGTGAAGAGTAAATGTGACAATGAATTTGGAGACCACTTTGTCAGTGCTATTCCAGTGTTCTTAATTTAAAGTTTATTGCTTTTAGAGCTATATGAATTGGGTGTTGAGACATTTAAAAATTCTTCAGCACGTATGGTGGGGTTCAGAGAGCCCTGATTCACATGATGCTAATTTGCAAGTGTCAGTCACACCCAGCTATGGGGTTGCTTGGCGAGTCTGTGGCAACGAGGACTGCCTTCCCCACAAGCTGTGGCTGCTGCTGCTGCTTGGGCTTCCTCTCTTCCTCCTTCCATTTCTCTTCAGAGCTCCACCACCATCCCCTGCCAGTAGCTGAGACTGTAACTTCGGGCACAAGGTAGATTAAATACACTTTTGTAGTTGGCTTTTATACACCAAACATAATTAAGCTTACATGTGAAAAAGTCTTGCAATTTACAAAGGACTGACAAACAAATACATTTTTGAAGATCGGTATGTTTGGAAATTGAGGACTGCTCTGGGCAATGTTTTTTTTTAATGTGTGGACCTGGTATAATTTTTCTCTAAATTAGATAAGGGACATTTGCAGCTAAAGGCAATACTCTGGCTAATGTTTAATACTGATGAGCAGGTAGTAAAGTCATGAACCATGATTCTCTTTATATGTCTACTGCCAATGCTTAACCAAATCAGGAATGGAGCTTCCTTGATCTGATAAAAGTTATCTACAAAACAACCTACAGATGTATATGGTGAAATACGGAACATATTCCCCTAAGTTGAGAACAAGACAAGGATGTCCACTCACACTACATCTATTCAACATTGTACTGGAGGTCACAGACAGTAGAGAAAAATCAAGAGAAGTATAAAGAAAAGTTATAAAGATGAGAAAGGAAGAACTAGAGGTGTCTTTGTAGATGGTGGTTGTGTACATAGAAAATTCAGTGTAATTCACATGATGATACTTTCTAAGGAGCTGAAAAATGTTATACATTATACACAACAAAAATGTTATATACTTTGATCTAGGTGGTGGTTACACAGGTATATACTCATGTAAAACTACTCAGCTGTACACTTAAGATTTATGAATTTTACTTTACATAAATTATATCTCAAAATAAGCTATAAAGTTTTAAAATAATTTACATTTATCTATAACCACTGATGGTTTTAAAACACTTCTGCAAATTATGACACCCATCCCTTCAAAATGTAGAGCTTGGGCTTCCCTGGTGGCGCACTGGTTGAGAGTCCGCCTGCCGATGCAGGGGACACGGGTTCTTGCCCCGGTCCAGGAAGATCCCACATGCTGCGGAGCGGCTAGGCCCAGTTAGCCATGGCCACTGAGCCTGCATGTCTGGAGCCTGTGCTCCGCAATGGTAGAGGCCACAACAGTGAGAGGCCTGCGTACCGAAAAAAAAAAAAAAAAAAAATGTAGAGCTTAATTCCCTTCCCCTTGAATGCTGGCTGGACTTAGTGACTCACTTCCGATGAATAGAAGTGATGTTATTTGACTACTGAGACTGGGTCATAAACAGGATATAACCTCCACCTCTCACATCACGTTTGCTCTGTGGGAAACCTGCCACCATGTCATGGAGATATTCAACCAGCCTTGTGGAGAAGCACACATGGTAGAGACCTGAGGCTTGGTATCAACAACCAGTACTGGCTGCCAGCCGTGTGGATAGGCTAGTATGCATGTAGATCTTCCAGCTCACCAAGCTATCAGATCCTGGCAGCCCTTACCTACTATGACCTTGTGAGAGACGTGGATCCAGGACCACCCTAAGTTCTTGCCTCACAAAAACTATAAAAGATAGTCAATGTTTATTGCTGTTTTAAGTCAGTAAATTTTGGAGTAATTTGTTACACAGCAGTAGATAATATCTGTGCTCCAGGTCAGTGGTTATGTTTCAGTAGAATACTTCATGATTATAAGTGATTGAAATGTCTGAGGTTCTTTATATCGTATATTCTAATCTGAAAAACCAGTTTTGAGTGCTGTGTATAAGGCATTACTTAAAATAAATATGTAGGCCTGAAAACAAAAATGCAAGTAAAATTAATTAGCTAGAAAGTTGTCCCTTTCTACTTTGGGACCCAAAATGAATATAGTCTCTGCATATTCAGAATAGGTTTTCTATAACTATGGTGGGTAATGTTGGAACAAATTACTGAGTAAGAATGAGAGAATCATAAAGTTACTCTCTGGGGAATTTTTCCATAGTAGCAATCCAAGGCACAAAGACTGAGGATGTCTCTTGTCAAAGTGGCAGTGAACAAAGTGACAGAAGAATAAGGAAACTGCCCCTACTCTAGGAAGAGCTCTTAGCGTCTAACCAGTTCCATGTTGGTCTCATTCCACTAATTTTGTTTTTCTAAACTAGATTTCAAGTCCCTATAAATCATCTTGTTTATGCTTTTTTTTTTTTTTTATGCGGTACGCGGGCCTCTCACTGTTGTGGCCTCTCCCGTTGCGGAGCACAGGCTCCAGACGCGCAGGCTCAGCGGCCATGGCTCATGGGCCCAGCCGCTCCGCAGCATGTGGGATCTTCCCAGACCGGGGCACGAACCCGCATCCCCTGCATCTGCAGGCGGACTCTCAACCACTGTGCCACCAGGGAAGCCCTATGTTTTTTTTAATATCATATTTTAAAATTGAAGTATAGTTGATGTACAATATTATATAAGATACAGATGTACAATATAGTGATTCCTGTTTATGCTTTTGAAGCACCAAGAAGTCAGGTTGGTACTCACCCAACGATGAATGTCTGGTTAGGTTGGTGTCCCCATCACCACGGCTGCCTCCCCAGCTGGCTGCCTGTGCTCACCAGGCACGTTCAACTTTTGTAACGACTGTTGTTGTTGCTACCAGACACAAATTCTCCTATACGCACTGAATGACCATACATAGACACTTACAGCAATCCGTTTTGCTTAATACTCAGTGCACCAGGAGAAATTTAATTCCCAACACAATGCCATGCTTTGCAGCCCAAAGGTTTCTTTTTCAGATCAGCCCTTTCAGTATTAGCAGAGAGAAAGCTGCTAATGTGCTTTCAAATCAGTATGCTGTTCTTCTCCAATTCTGCTTTGTAGCCTTTCCATTCAGTCCATGGTTTCCATAGTAAGTTTGTTAAATGAGCTCTTCAAGATACATTGTCATGAATAATTTTAAGAGTAAAATGGTTTATTTAAACTATAAGTGCTGATAAGTAAGCACCTGGTTATGGAAATACAAGATTTTCCCCTCAAAAAAATCAGTATTTCTCCAAAACCACCAGTGGTTTTTTCAGGGCATCAATTTTCTCTGAAAAAGTAAGAAAACTTAAAGGACAGGAATAGCTACGTGAATAGCCAGGGTCTTCTTATGCCTCTGAGTTGTTATCTCTGACCACAGATATGTTCTTGATGCCTTTTATACACAGTTTCCTTGTGTGAAGCCCTTATGTTAAAAAAAATAACACACACCTGAGGGGAAAAATGAGCATGTATGGATGGTAAAATGCAGACACCAGTGGAAACTATTCTTAAGCTGACAGTTAAAATTCAACAACAGAACAATTAATTTCAAGTAATACAAAAGCAGAATGTTTTTATGTTAGGAGAGAGGATTTTGTGAGTAAGGATCAGAGTGAAAATCCATACTAAATGATAACAATAATAACGATGATGAAGACAATGATGAAGATGATGTTGATTTTAAAAAATCATGAAAACAACATAAAACCCTTTCACTCTGTCCCCAAACTGTTTGAAGTCTTTTAATTGGAAGGTGAGACCACTGAAGTAAGAGATGAAGGAACAAAGGAGCTTTGTTTAAAAAAGAAATCCTAAGATGGAGGTAGATAATAAAAGTTTGGGGGATGTGTGCATGCACTGCTGAGTGAATAAAGCTAAGTTACCTACCTTCTGCTCCTGTTGAATTTTTGATGGTTAACATGAAAAGAAATGAGCTGTGGCCAAGGGGAGAGGAGGTAAGGGTCATACGGAGCTCAGGGGAATATGTGGCAGAGGTGATGAAAGGCAGATTCATAGATATGAGAAAGGAAAACCTAATGGGGAGATGGGACATGCAGACGAGGGATATTTTTGGTTACTGGAATCTTTGGCTCAGCAGGGCCAAGTATGGTGGCAAGGGAACAGGTGTCAGAAGGTTTTGGTCCATGACCTCATGACAGGCACCTCTGTCCCTTTCATCACCTCCTCAGCCAAGAGCCCACAGGGTTATCTAAGCACGCTCTGATCCTGCAGTGGGAGCATTACGCATTTGTTCTCACTTTGATCCAAGAGATTAGTGTGTTTTTCACCATGTTCTCTGTGAAGAGGGTGGGAACAAGCAGGATTTATAGGAAACTTAATGGACTTAGCCTACCAGAAGCTATGCTTAGAGGCAGAGGGCATTCTAGTTTTTCCCAAAGATTAAGTGAAACTTTGCAGAATGCCAGGACAGGAACCAGCTTCAAGACTGTCTGCATGAAGACACACTCTACAGTGGAGACAGAGCCTGGGGATAGCTCATGGACCCAGGGCTTTTCAGGTTTTGTGTGTTACCAAGCAGTCTTGATCATCGTGTGATACCTCCAGACTTTTGATCAGCCAGGGGACCAGAACACACTTAATGAATAACCACAGAGTATGCAATCAAGTGGTAAGGTAAGTGTTCAAGCACGTTAAAGGGCCTTATAATCACAGGCCACATTTCTTTCTACTTTCCATGGCTTCACTCATGGTGCAAAGCGACCAGAAGAACTTTATTTATACCATTTCTAGGGTGCTGTGGGAATAGAAGTTGCCTTTAAAAAATGCAGTAGTTGTTAATGACATATTGCACAAAGTGGAGTAACAGAAACAAGGGTTTAGGCATCAAAACCATATGCTAAATCTGGCCTGGCTCCTGGCTAAGGGATGTTGGACCAGCTACTTGACTTCTAAGTGTTTTCCCCTCATCTGTAAAATTAGAACGCTGTTGTTGATGTTGATGTTGCTTCCTAAGAGCTCTTGGTGTTATGAATAACCCATAAAGTGTGAAGGGTCACGTGAATGTCAGCTGTCCTTGCTATAACCCAGTGTTGGCATCCTTGGTCTCATGAAATCTCAGACCTACCCAGTCTGGCCCATAGCAGGCCTTCTTGGAGTTGGGTGTGACAAGTTCTCCATGAACTTGGTGGCTGCAGACATACCTCAGGTTCCAGGGAAAGCCATCTTCAGAACCCACTATCAGCCCCAATGAGAGGTGGGGACTTCTTTACAGATGTGGTGGGGCAGCATCTTGCTGGGTATCTTGCAGGCTTAGGCAAAATAGGCTCTACTTTACATTAGTTTTTGGAAATTACAAACTGCTTCAGAGGTCTGGGTGTCAATAGTTGTGAAACCGTGATGCATAGAATCGAAGGAAAACCTACTATTTAAAGACTATCACATGATATCGCTTGTATGTGGAATCTAAAAAAAATGGTACAAATGAACTTATTTACAAAACAGAAATAGAGTCACTGATGTAAAGAAACGAACTTATGTTTGCCAGGGGAGAAAGGGGGGGGAATAAACTGGGAGATTGGGATTGACATATACACACTACTCTATATAAAATAGGTAACTAATAAGGACCTACTGTATGGCTCAGGAAACTCTACTCAGTACTCTGTAATGACCTACATGGGGAAAAAAATCTAAAAAGGAGTGGATATATGTATATGTATAACTGATTCACTTTGCTGTACAGCAGAAACTAACACAACATTGTCAATCAACTATACTCCAATAAAAATTAAAAAAAACAAATATCATAGAAAAATGAATAAACATTTTTAACAGAAAAATAAATATATATATTCAATGAATATAAGAAATAAAGACTATCAGGTGTTTCCTCTTTTATGAGAGATAAAGTCTGCATTAATAATTCTTCTATTTGAGAAAAGGATAAAAAAAAAACCCTCATTATTGATTTTAGTTTTTCAAAGGTGAAGTCAAGATCCTGCTCTGGAATGGAGTTTAAGGCAATGCAGAACTTCATAATTTTCTATAATAAAGTCAAAGATGGTTTCCACTGAAGGTAGAATGGCATTTCTGTGTTTATTCATTTAACTAGGATGCACTGAGCTCCCACTGTGTACCTAACATTCCTCTATGCCCTGAGTGTTGCCCTCAAGGAGCTCATAGTCTAGTGAGACAGAACAGACACCAATGAAACAAGCATATAACTCAGGGGTCCCCAATCCCCAGTCCTCGGCCTGTTAGGAACCTGGCCGCACAGCAGGAGGTGAGCGGCAGGTGAGCAAGTGAAGCGTTATCTGCCGCTCCCCCTCGCTCACATTACCACATGAACCATCTCTCGCCCCAGCCCGTGGAAGAATTGTCTTCCACGAAACCGGTCCCTAGTGCCAAAAAGGTTGGGGACGGCTGATATAACTCATACTGGGTGCTGTGCATTCAAGGGGAATGTACGATTGTGGTGGACCTGGTCTTGAAAGGCTTCCCTGAATAAATGGAAGATGAGTCAGACTTTATAGTCAGAAGGGAGAAGGTGCTCACTTCAGCAGCACATAGACTAAAATTGGAAAAATACAATTAGCATGGCCCCTGTGCAAGGATGACACACAAATTTGTGAAGTGTTCCATATTTTTGCACAACAATGTGAAAGTGCTTGATGCTACTGAAGTGTATATTGAAATTAGTTAAAATGGTAAATTTTATGTTATGTATATTTTACCACAATAATAAAAGGGGAATGGTGTTGGGATGGCTCCATTGCAGACAGAGGGAACAGCAGGTACAAGTGTCTTGTGGGAAGAGGGAGCATGGATGAGAGGAAAGACAGCAGGGCTGGTTTGTCAAGATTTGGAGGATGTTTTATGGCCTGAGATGAGGAGTCACAGGCAGAGGCCAGACCACCACAAACCTGGATACTGATCTCTGTCCTGAGATCAGTGGGAAATTGTTGAAGAGCTTTCATAAGGGCAGCAATAGAATTGTGTTTTGAAAAGTTACCATGGACTAGGGTAGACAGTGGGTAGAGGGGCAGTGGATGTGGCTGACCAGTTGGGAAGGTGTCAGAGTCCTTCAGAAGAGAGATGGTTGTTGCTTGGACTAGGGTGTTGAGGTTGAGATGGAGCGAAGTGGATAGATTTGAGAAAAGTCAGAGGGCCAATGGCTGAACTTGTTGAAAGTTTGCTTTGGGAGTGAGGGGAGGAACCAGTCAAGAAAGACTTCCATGTTTCCAGATGGATGGTGGTTCCCGTGACTGGGACAGGAAGCACAGAGAGAAGGAGTTTGGAGAGCGGGGTCATGGTTCTTGTTTTTTTTTTTTGCAGTACGCGGGCCTCTCACTGTTGTGGCCTCTCCCGTTGCGGAGCACAGGCTCCGGACGCGCAGGCTCAGTGGCCATGGCTCACAGGCCCAGCTGCTTCGCTGCATGTGGGATCTTCCCAGACCGGGCCACGAACCCGCGTCCCCTGCATCGGCAGGTGGACTCTCAACCACTGCGCCACCAGGGAAGCCCTGATTCTTGTTTTTGACATGCTGAGTTTGTGAGCCTCAGGAAGTTTGCAGCTGCCAGTGCAGGGGAACCTACGCATGGGGCATTGGTGCTGGGTTAACTGAGGCCCACACTAATTTCTGATAGAGTTTCCAGTGATGCTACCTGGCTCACAGCACAACTTGTTCTCTGAGGCATGTTTGTCATGGGACATGTGAGGACTCAGGACCACTCCCAAGAGAGAAAACAGAAGGAACACCCAGTCTGCTCCATTGGACATCTGACAAAGACAATTTTTTCTTCTTCTGAAAAGCTTCTCTATGACAGAATCTTGACTAAACCATACAGTTGTGGATGGTAGATAAAATGCAGTTGGATGTATGCAGCTGGGATGGCATCTATGTATCCACCTCCAGTCTTTTAGACCCAAGGATGAGCAGTCCTCAGAGTGCTTCTGAAACATCAAGCATAAAAGGCAGGTAATGTGTGCTAATTGAAGCTAAATGTCATGTTCAGTCACAGGGCTTGATAGTCTCTGGAACAGCTGCCTTTTCGTTTGATAATTTTGGAAAATCAAAAACATCCACCCAAGGCAGAGGCAGCATTGTATTTTTGAGCTTCTCTCCTCCCTGCCTTGAGCTTCTCTGAAATGACTACCACTGTTCCGGTCCCATCTGAGGTAACCTCAATCTTTATTCACACCCCACCAATGAAAAATATGTAAAGGCTTCAAGTGAACAATCAAATGTCAAGAAAACAACATTTTAAAAGACTCTAGCTTTAGGACATACCATCTAGGCAACTAAGCATGTAATAAATGCCTGCAGTTTGTTACACATGCCTCAAGAAGTAAACTCTGGCTAGATTGAATGGCAACTTTTTTTTTGAGATGTCAATTCTTCCCAACTTTATATATTGAATCTACACAATCCAAATCAAAATCCTAGCAAGCTATTTTGTAGATATTGAAAAAATTATTCTAAAGTTTATATGAAAATACACCATAATGGAAAAGAATATGAAAAGAATATGTATATGTATGTATAACTGAATCACCTTGCTGTATACCAGAAACTAGCACAAAACTGCAAATCAGCCATACTTCAGTAAAAAAAATAAAGAAAAAGAACTTTGAATAAAGTTTATATGAAAATACACCATAATGGAAAAGAATATGAAAAGAATATGTATATGTATGTATAACTGAATCACCTTGCTGTATACCAGAAACTAGCACAAAACTGCAAATCAGCCATACTTCAGTAAAAAAAATAAAGAAAAAGAACTTTGAATAAAGTTTATATGAAAACACAAAAGACCCAGAATAACCAAAGCAATGCTGAAGAAGAACAAAGTTGGAGGACAGATACTACCTGACATCAAGACATGCTATAAAGCTAAATAATCAAGACAGCCTGGTGTTGGTGAAAGAAAGGACAAACATATCAATAGAATAGAATAGAGAGCCCAGAAACAGACTCACACAAATATGATCAACTGACTTTTGACAGAAGACAAAAGGCAATACATGGGAGAAAGTATAGTCTTTCATCAAATGGTGCTAGAACAATTGCACAGTCAAATGTTTAAAAAAAAGAAACTAGAAATAGACTTTACACCTTTCACAAAAATTAACACAAAATGTATTCTTTTTTTTTTAACATCTTTATTGGGATATAATTGCTTTACAATAGTCTGTTAGCTTCTGCCTTATAACAAAGTAAATCAGCTATACATACACATATGTTCCCATATCTCTTCCCTCTTGTGTCTCCCTCCGTCCCACCCTCCCTATCCCACCCCTCCAGGCGGTCACAAAGCACCGAGCTGATATCCCTGTGCTATGCAGCTGATTCCCACTAGCTATCTACCTTACGTTTGGTAGAGTATATATGTCCATGCCACTCTCTCGTTTTGTCAGAGCTCACCATTCCCCCTCCCCATATCCTCCAGTCCATTCCCTAGTAGGTCATGCCTTTATTCCTGTCTTACCCCTAGGTTCTTCATGACATTTTTTTTTCTTAAATTCCATATATATGTGTTAGCATACGGTATTTGTCTTTCTCTTTCTGACTTACTTCACTCTGTATGACAGACTCTAGGTCTATCCACCTCATTACAAATAGCTCAATTTCGTTTCTTTTTATGGCTGAGTAATACTCCATTGTATATATGTGCCACATCTTCTTTATCCATTCATCCAATGATGGGCACTTAGGTTGTTTCCATCTCCGGGCTATTGTAAATAGAGCTGCAATGAACATTTTGGTACATGACTCTTTTTGAATTATGGCTTTCTCAGGGTATATGCCCAGTAGTGGGATTGCTGGGTCATATGGTAGTCCTATTTGTAGATTTTTAAGGAACCCCCATACTGTTCTCTGTAGTGGCTGTACCAACTCACGTTTCCACCAGCAGGGCAAGAGTGTTCCCTTTTCTCCACACCCTCTCCAGCATTTATTGTTTCTAGATTTTTTGATGATGGCCATTCTGACTGGTGTGAGATGATATCTCATTGTAGTTTTGATTTGCATTTCTCTAATGATTAATGATGTTGAGCATTCTTTCATGTGTTTGTTGGCAGTCTGTATATCTTCTTTGGAGAAATGTCTATTTAGGTCTTCTGCCCATTTTTGGATGGGGTTGTTTGTTTTTTTGTTATTGAGCTGCATGAGCTGCTTGTAAATTTTGGAGATTAATCCTTTGTCAGTTGCTTCATTTGCAAATGTTTTCTCCCATTCTGAGGGTTGTCTTTTGGTCTTGGTTATGGTTTCCTTTGCTGTGCAAAAGCTTTGAAGTTTCATTAGGTCCCATTTGTTTATTTTTGTTTTTATTTCCATTTCTCTAGGAGGTGGGTCAAAAAGGATCTTGCTGTGATTTATGTCATAGAGTGTTCTGCCTATGTTTTCCTCTAAGAGTTTGATAGTGTCTGGCCTTACATTTAGGTCTTTAATCCATTTTGAGCTTATTTTTGTGTATGGTGTTAGGGAGTGATCTAATCTCATACTTTTACATGTACCTGTCCAGTTTTCCCAGCACCACTTATTGAAGAGGCTGTCCTTTCTCCACTGTACATTCCTGCCTTCTTTATCAAAGATAAGGTGACCACATGTGTGGGGGTTTATCTCTCGGCTTTCTGTCCTGTTCCATTGATCTATCCTTCTGTCTTTGTGCCAGTACCATACTGTCTTGATTACTGTTGCTTTGTAGTATAGTCTGAAGTCAGGGAGCCTGATTCCTCCAGCTCCTTTTTTCGTTCTCAAGATTGCTTTGGCTATTCGGGGTCTTTTGTGTTTCCATACAAATTGCGAAATTTTTTGTTCTAGTTCTGTGAAAAATGCCAGTGGTAGTTTGATAGGGATTGCATTGAATCTGTAGATTGCTTTGGGTAGTAGAGTCATTTTCACAATGTTGATTCTTCCAATCCAAGAACATGGTATATCTCTCCATCTATTTGTATCATCTTTAATTTCTTTCATCAGTGTCTTATAATTTTCTGCATACAGGTCTTTCGTATCCTTAGGTAGGTTTATTCCTAGATATTTTATTCTTTTTGTTGCAATGGTAAATGGGAGTGTTTTCTTGATTTCACTTTCAGATTTTTCATCATTAGTGTGTAGGAATGTGGGAGATTTCTGTGCATTAATTTTGTATCCTGCTACTTAACCGAATACATTGATTAGCTCTAGTAATTTTCTGGTAGTGTCTTTAGGATTCTCTATCTATAGTATCATGGCATCTGCAAACAGTGAGAGCTTTACTTCTTCTTTTCCAATTTGGATTCTTTTTATTTCCTTTTCTTCTCTGATTGTTGTGGCTAAAACTTCCAAAACTATGTTGAATAAGAGTGGTGAGAGTGGGCAACCTTGTCTTGTTCTGATCTTAGTGGAAATAGTTTCAATTTTTCACCATTGAGGACGATATTGGCTGTGGGTTTGTCATATATGGCCTTTATTATGTTGAGGAAAGTTCCCTCTATGCTTACTTTCTGCAGGGTTTTTATCTTAAATGGGTGTTGAATTTTGTCAAAAGATTTCTCTGCATATATTGAGATGATCACATGGTTTTTCTCCTTCAATTTGTTAATATGGTTTATCACATTGATAGATTTGCATATATTGAAGAATCCTTGCATTCCTGGAATAAAACCCACTTGATCATGGTGTATGATTCTTCTAATGTGCTGTTGGATTCTGTTTGCTAGTATTTTGTTGAGGATTTTTGCATCTATGTTCATCAGTGATATTGGCCTGTAGTTTTCTTTCTTTGTGATATCCTTGTCTGCTTTTGATGTCAAGGTGATGGTGGTCTCGTAGAAAGAATTTGGGAGTGTTCCTCCCTCTGCTATATTTTGGAAGAGTTTGAGAAGGATAGGTGTTAGCTCTTCTCTAAATGTTTGATAGAATTCGCCTGTGAAGCCATCTGGTCCTGAGCTTTTGTTTGTTGGAAGATTTTTAATCACAGTTTCAATTTCAGTGCTTGTGATTGGTCTGTTCATATTTTCTATTTCTTCCTGATTCAGTCTTGGCAGGTTGTGCATTTCTAAGAATTTGTCCATTTTATTGGCATAGAGCTCCTTGTAGTAATTCCTCATGATCTTTTGTATTTCTGCAGTGTCTGTTGTTACTTCTCCTTTTTCATTTCTAATTCTATTGATTTGAGTTTTCTCCCTTTTTTTCTTGATGAGTCTGGCTAATGGTTTATCTATTTTGTTTATCTTTTCAAAGAACCAGCTTTTAGTTTTATTGATCTTTGCTATCATTTCCTTCATTTCTTTTTCATTTATTTCTGATCTGATTTTTATGATTTCTTTCCTTCTGCTAGCTTTGGAGTCTTTTTGTTCTTATTTCTCTAATTGCTTTAGGTGCAAGGTTAGGTTGTTTATTCGAGATGCTTCCTGTTTCTAAAGGTGGGCTTGTATTGCTATAAACTTCCCTCTTAGAACTGCTTTTGCTGTATCCCAGAGGTTTTGGGTCGTCATGTTTCCATTGTCATTTTTGCTAGTGATTTTTAAATTTCCTCTTTGATTTCTTCAGGGATCACTTCATTATTAAGTAGTGTATTGTTTAGCCTCCATGTGTTTGTATTTTTTACAGATCTTTCCCTGTAATTGATATCTAGTCTCATAGCATTGCGGTCGAAAAAGATACTTGGTACAATTTCAATTTTCTTAAATTTACCGAGGCTTGATTTGTGACCCAAGATATGGTCTATCCTGGAGAATGTTCCATGAGCACTTGAGAAAAATGAGTATTCTGTTGTTTTTGGAGGAAGTGTCCAGTAAATATCAATTAAGTCCATCTTGTTTAATGTATCTTTTAAAGCTGTGTTTCCTTATTTATTTTCATTTTGAATGATCTGTCCATTGGTGAAAGTGGGGTGTTAAAGTCCCCTACTGTGAATGTGGTAGTCTCCTGGGCTGGAGCACCAAGAGCCTTTCATCCACACGGCTCAGAATAAAAGGGAGAAAAAGTAGAGAGAAAGAATTAGTAGAAGTAGGAAGAAAGAAAGAATGATAGAAAGAAAGGAATGAAGGGAGGAAGGAAGGAAGGAAGGAAGAAAGAAAGAAAAGAAGGCCAGAAGGAAATAAAGAAAGGAGGGAGGGAGGAAGGAGGGAAGGAAGGAAGGAGGAAAGGAAGGAAAAAAGAAAGAAAGGAAGAAGGTAAAGTAAAATAAAATAAAGTAAAATATAATAAAGTTATTAAATTAAAAAATACTTATTAAGAAAAAAATTTTTAAAAAAAGGACCAATAGAACCTTAGGACAAATGGTGGAAGTAAAGATATACACACAAAATCTCATAGAGAAGCATACACATACACACTCACGAAAAGAGGAAAAGGGAAAAAAATCATAAATCTTGCTCTCAAAGTCCACCTCTTCATTTTGGGATGATTCATTGTCTAAAGGAGGGAAGGAAGGAAGGAAGGAAGGAAAGAAAGAAGAAAGAAAGAAAGAAAGAAAGAAAGAAAGAAAGAAGGAAAGAAAGAAGAAAGAAGATAAAGTAAAAGAAAATAAAGTTATTGAAATTAAAATTAATTATTAAAAAAAAAAACGGATGGATAGAGCCCTAGGACAAATGGTGGAAGCAAAGCTATACAGACAAAATCTCACACAGAAGCATACACATACACACTCACAAAAAGAGGAAAAGGGGAAAAAATCATAAATCTTGCTCTCAAAGTCCACCTCCTCAATTTGTTATGATTCGTTGTCTATTCATGTATTCCACAGATGCAGGGTACATCAAGTTGATTGTGGAGCTTTAATCCGCTGCTTCTGAGGCTGCTGGGAGAGATTTCCCTTTCTCTTCTTTGTTCTCACAGCTCCCAGGGGCTCAGCTTTGGATTTAGCCCCACCTCTGCGTGTAGGTCACCGGAGGGCGTCTGTTCTTCGCTCAAACAGGCTGGGGTTAAAGGAGCTGCTGATTCGGGGGCTCTGACTCACTCAGATCATGGGGATCAAGGGGCACGGAGTGCAGGGCGAGCCTGTGGTGGCAGAGGCCAGCATGACGTCGCACCAGCCTGAGGCCCGCCGTGCGTTCTCCCGGGGAAGTTATCCCTGGATCCCGGGACCCTGGCAGTTGCGGGCTGCACAGGCTCCGTGGAAGGGAGGTGTGAATAGTGACCTGTGCTCGCACACAGGCTTCTTAGTGGCGGCAGCAGCAGCCTTAGCGTCTCATGCCCGTCTCCGTGGTCCGTGCTGTTAGCTGTGGCTCGCGCCCATCTGTGGAGCTCCTTTAAGCAGTGCTCTTAATCCCCTCTCCTCGTGCACCAGGAAACAAAGAGGGAAGAAAAAGTCTCTTGCCTCTTACGCAGCTCCAGACCTTTTCCCGGACTCCCTCCCGGCTAGCCATGGTGCACTAACCCCTTCAGGCTGTGTTCGCGCCACCAGCCCCAGTTCTCTCCCTGCGCTCCGACCAAAGCCTGAGCCTCAGCTCCCAGCCCTGCCCGCCCCGGCGGGTGAGCAGACAAGCCTCTCGGGCTGGTGAGTGCGGGTCGGCACCGATCCTCTGTGCAGGAATCCACCCGCTTTGCCCTCCGCACCCCTGTTGCTGTGCTCTCTTCCGCGGCTCCAAAGCTCCCCGCCTCCACCACCCGCAGTCTCCGCCCGCAAAGGTGCTTCCTAGTGTGTGGAAACCTTTCCTCCTTCACAGCTCCCTCCCACTGGTGTAGGTCCCGTTCTTATTCTTTTGTCCCTGTTTTTTCTTTTTTTCTTTTGCCCTACCCAGGTACGTGGGGAGTTTCTTGCCTTTTGGGAGGTCTGAGGTCTTCTGCCAGCATTCAGTAGGTGTTCTGTAGGAGTTGTTCCACGTGTAGATGTATTTCTGGTGTATCTGTGGGGAGGAAGGTGATCTCCGCCTCTTACTCTTCGCCATCTTCCCCCAGAGCCCTCTAAATGGTAACTTTTAATCATGATTACGGACTGAGTTCTCTCATGTTGTATAAAGGTGTACAGGTCAAATTCTTAGGTAAGTTCAGAAATTTACTGCTCTGGAATTGGCTATTCATAGTCAATTTAAAAGTGGTTACAAGTATGAGACAAACCCCCAGGTCTGATGGTAAATATGTACTGAGGGAAACTTGTTAATCTACAAAGGTCAACTTAGATGACCTTTGATGTATCCTCAAGAAATTACAGTGTGATGTGAGTAAGATTACATATAAACAAATATTACAAGCACAATACATTTAAGGAAAGCATTCTATTATGAAAATAGAAGGGTGATAGTACACCTGGAGTGCAAGAAAAAGGGGGAAAAGTGAGAATGTATGGGGTTATGGGGTTTTGCCACTGTTCTGATTCCATAGTCACTAAGCACCATTCTCTGGTTAATTTGGCCCTGAATGTTGGCCTTGCTTTGCAGGTGGAAGCATTCACCAAAAAGTTGGTACAATGATTTTGAATCACCTAATCAAAATATTCCTAGTCCCAAATTACTATACTGTTATTCAGATTTATATCATCTTTTGGATAAGTTTGGTTGGTGCTAATCTGTTCCATAGCCTCCAAACTGCTTTGATCCTTCAGGAGCCCACCATCTGTGGGGTGGTGAGATGCTTTAGACTTGCCAGCTAACAGTATTTTGGTTTAAATGGAACATTTTGAATTTGAGCATTTGGTCTGTTTAAAGTCCCATTGGATATCAGGACTGGTTTAAATATTCTCTTACGTATGGCTCTTAGACAAAAGCTCAGTCTTTGGGATGTCACCAACCTGTTTTTCCCCTTCTACAGCATGGTGTCCCAGAGTATGAAGTTTGTTATTTATAATAAAGAGTTTGCCTGGCCTTTGTCTTTGGTTCCTGGGAGGGAGACTAAATCCTAGGAATTTCCTGAGTAATAAGAGTGTCTTTGTTATGCATGAGCCTCTGGGATCACACCCGAGTTTATCCTAACAAGATAACTCAGAATGGAGGTTGGTTACCAGAAAGACCAGCCATGTAATTAGAGGGTTGAGGTTTTGAGCCAGTCTGACCTCCAGGGAGGGGAGAAGAGCTGGAGATTGAGTTCAATCATGTGGCCAAGGACTCCACCAATCATGGCTACATAATAAAATCCCAATAAATACTCTGGTCATTGAAGCTTGGTGAAAATTCCTGGTTGGTGAACACATTAACGTGCTGGGAGGGTGAGGAACCCTGATTCCATGGGGAAAGGGCATGGAAGCTTTGTGTTCATAACACTTTCAGATCTTGCCCTATGTATGGTTTCTTTTATCTGGTCCTGATTTGAATCCTTTGTAATAAAACCGTATTTATAAGGATAGTACTTTCCAAAGTTCTGTGAGTCATTCCAATGAATTATTGAAACTAAGGGGACTCATGGGGACATCCTGGACTTGTAGCCATTTGGTCAGAAGTACAGGTGGCCTGGGAATCCCTGAACTTGTGGCTGGCATCTCAAAGGGGGACAGTCCTGTTGGGGACCTGTGGAGTCTGATGCTAACTCTGGGTGTTTGCATCAGCCTTGAATTGTATTGCCTTATACAAAGGTTGTACTCATGGCACAAGAAGAGATATATCTGCCCTGCCCTGGTGTCCTTGGAATTCTTGCTGGGCCACATCCCCCAGGTAAGATTAGTTTCTCTTAATTCATTTATTCCATGTCTTTTATCTCTAGAGGCACATGTGTCTTGGTAAAGAATCATCAATGTATAAGCTGGCATTTTTCGTTACTGTTATACCAGTGAAACAGCTTGTAACTTTTCTTTCTTACATAGTTAAAAAGTCGAAATTTCTCGGGAGGTCTGAAAATCATATTTTCAACAAGTGGTGGTAGTGCATCCAGTATATGGGCTTTATCCAAAATGATGTTGAGCCAATTGATGTCAGTGCCATTCTCTGAAAAACTAATTCCAGGATTAAGCATTGAAGGGGACAAAAGGAACTGCTCATGAACATGGAAGCTCTGCTGCCTTAAGAAAAACTCACCCAGAGGAGACAGAGTTGGAGACCAACCACTCCCACCATTATTCATCTCAGCCTGCTACACAAAATCCCTGGATCATGGGGTCTGTTGAAGGACCTTCTGCTCCACCTCTGGGGTATCTTCTGTTCTCTTGGTAACTGCAGATGCTCCTCTGGCAGCAGCTGCCATCATCCACTTCAACATTAGTGCAGGTTCCTCATCCCTAGCTACAGGTTAGAATTACCACAGCTGTCCTTATCTTCAGAAATTCTTGACTACCAAGGCGAGGTAGTTCTCCTAGGCTCTGCTCATCATGGCCTCGCAAGGCATAGCACTTGCCTGCAGTCTTCTGGCTTGTTTAACACCAGAGAGAAAAGACCTCTCCCTAGCTGTGTCTCCCAATTCACTCTTGGACGAGGTACATTCTGTCTCACTCTTAGGTTTTATACCTAGAAAGAAAGTTGTCAGCTTGAAATGCTTCATCTAGTTTTTCAGTTCCTATGACACATCTCTAAATTAATATCAACAAAACCAACAACTACCTTATTTAATGAGAACTTACACTGTGCTAAGGGTTTTACATGCATTTTCTTTTTCTTAGCCTTTTTATTGTGAAATATGACATATACAGAAAAAGTTTATCAAACATAAATATGCATCCAAGAGAATTATCACAAAGCCAACACTCATGTAGCCATCACTCTTTCTCATTACACCCTCATTCCCCATCAAAAGTAGCCTCCACCCTGACATTTAAGGTAATCACTTCCCTGTTCTTTTTGATTGTCCATCACCAAATACGCATCTCCAAAGTTGGGTTTTATTCTGCAGTCTGTCAATTTCTCACACATGGAATCTCACGTATGTGTTTGTCTGTGTCTAGCTTCTTTTGCTCAGGTATCACTTTTGAGATTCATCCATCTTGCTGTATGTAGCTGTAATTCATTCATTTTCATTGCTATATAACATTTCATTACATTAAAAAATCCTCTTATCCGCTCTATTGTTAGCATCTGAAGCAATTCCCAATTATGGTCATTTTAACAATGTTGCTATGAATATTCTTGCATGTGCCTTCTGACGCCCACATATTAGTTCTCATGTTAGCTGTCCTGATGAGTGTGTATGACAGCTCACCATTGTTTTGCTTTGCATTTCCCAATACAGTGAGGTTGAACACCCATCCTCCTATATCTTCATTGACCACCTAGACATCTTCCCCCGAAAAGTGGCTGTTAGTTCCTTTGCTCATTCTTCCACTGGGTTATCTGCTCATCTCTTATGATTCTCAGAACATTCTGGATGCAAGCCTTCTCTGTTATAAATGATGAAACACCCCCTTCACTTCAAAGCCTGACTCCTCATTCTCTTAAATGATATACCCAGATGAATGGAGGTTTCAATTTTAAAGTAGACCATGTACATTTTCTCATGTGATCCTTCTAAAATTTCTGTGAAGTAGAATTATTTTCCCCACCCTGAGGGTGAGGAAACTAATGCTTATGGAGGTTCACTAACATGCCTAGTAATTGGTAGACCTGAGATTAGCTCCCATGTCTGTCTGACTCCAAAGCCCATACACTTGACTCCTTGGCTCTACTAATAACAACCTTGTCACAGTCCCAGCAAGCAACACTTGAAAACCAGACTTGTAGGTTTCTGTTCCCTTTGTTAATCACTCTCCCAACCATGAGAGTTGCCCATTAACATTTGACAGTTAATTATTAAATATTTACTTTAAAATACTGAGAATTTAATCCTGGGAAGAGTCTTGGAATATAAGTATCTTCAGGTCACACTTGGTAAAAAGTTAGCTCCAGTTAACCACTCTTATTTATTTATTTATTTTGCGGGACACGCGCCTCTCACTGTTGTGGCCTCTCCCGTTGCGGAGCGCAGGCTCAGCGGCCATGGCTCACGGGCCTAGCCGCTCCGCGGCATGTGGGATCTTCATGGACCGGGGCACGAACCCGTGTCCCTTGCATCGGCAGGTGGACTCTCAACCACTGCGCCACCAGGGAAGCTCTAGCCACTCTTATTTTGTAAATCAAGTTTTAACACCCAAACTTTATCACTTGGCATCATCCTCCCACTCATAAGACCTGACTGGGAAAAGAGCAAACATGATAACTCAAGCGGCATCTTCTGGGACCCCTTCATGTCCACTCATCATCACAGGGTCTCCACCCTGTGCTGCATTTGGGGGCACTTAGTTTACTTAATGTGGCTTAGTTGGCAGGTAGATAGGACAAGAATGATGTCACATTCGTGATGTTCACCATATGTTCAACGCGCGTCAGACCAAGACAGTGGAAAATAGAGAAATGGAAAAAGAATACCCAAAAAATGCCAAACAAAGAAAACTGGGGTAGCAATATTAATGTTATGTTAAGTCTAAACCTTGTGATTTCTTTGTTCCACATTTCCAACCCCACTTGCCAGCCACATTGCTCAGTCTTCTGTACTCACCCAGAGGATGAATCCTTGCATTCTATTTATTTTCAAATGGTCTTAAAAGAAAGCTTAAGGTTCTTCTTGGTCACAACCCAGACACTCTCGTAGTGCGAGGCTGACAAGAGAAGGCTCAGCTCTGACCTGACCTTGAGGCATTGCCATTGATCCTGAGGTTTTGCACCAAGACTGGTTTCTCTTGAGACCTGCCTCTGTTCTCAGCTGTTTATGATCAAATCCTCAGAGTCAGATCTTATGTTTTAAATTAACTTCTGGAAGGAGGAGGAGCACTTGTCAGTTGACCTGGAAACAGAGATGGGTCAACCTGAAGGCTCACCCCCTGACTAGGGGAAGACTGCCTGGGACAGGGATCCAGGTGGTGCTGTGGGACTTCGCTCAGCTGGACCCTCCAGGAGACTCCAGGTGCTGGTGAACAAATGGATACTGCAGAAAAGAAAATGCTCATTACTTGGTCTTAAGAAGTTCAGCCTACTCTGCCTCTCCCTCTTATTTAAGCTAGAGAAAGAGGTGGAAAAGAGTAAGTACAGAGAGACAAATAGTCAAGGGAGTGAGAGAGGGAGGAAAAGAATCAATGTTTAAATGCTGATCCTTGGAAAATATTTGATCAGTCTCCAGGACTGGGCCTTCCCTGCCCTTGCAGCTCACTCACCTTCCTGTGCTGTGGAAGCCTGGGAAAATTTTTGCTCTGTGAGGGACCCTTCCTCAGTATACTGTGAACTTTTATCCTAGCCGTGGCTATATGCTACTATTTGAATTTTTAATACAGTTGATATCTGAACAATGTGGGGGATAGAAGCCTGACTCCCTGCAGTTGAAAATCCACATAACTTTACATTTGGCCCTCTGTATCTGTGGTTCTGCATGTAGGGAGTCAACTAACTGTAGATTATATAGTGCTGTAGTACACATTTATAGAAAAATCAGTATGAGTGGATCTGTATAGTTCAAACCTGTGTTGTTCGAGACAACTCTACACTGAAATAAATGTGCGACTGTCAATACCTGTTTAGTGCTCTGGAGTGACCAGGACTTCTCACATACCAATCAGACCAGGACAATGGGGGCTCCTGTGCTGTCCTTACTCTGGGGAAGGAGCCCCAAACCTCCACTGCTCCAACACCACGGACACAAGTTCCAACATATTTATGTACCATCTGTCTTGTTATTTGCTTAATATTTAAAAAAAAATATGCTCACTTCCTTTTACTTAAGTAAATATATATATATATATATATATATAT
>NW_020174930.1:5756-59316 GCF_003031525.2 Neophocaena asiaeorientalis asiaeorientalis | reverse complement strand
ATATATATATATATATATATATATATATATATGACCTTTATAAGTCTCAATCAGTTTTTTACCAATATATGAATACTTATACACATCAATTAAGCATTTTCTTAAGAGCTTTTTACCATCATTGGTCTGACTGTCACCTAGTGGGAGGTACTGGTAATGAGAAAAGACTGAAAAGACTCATTACCAGTTAGGATCAAGTAAAGGAGGCCTCTTCCACCCAAGGTTTCTGAGGAGCTGTACCACCTCCCTGGCGATGGATGGGGCTTTTAAGGAGCCAGCCTGTATTTATTGCACTGGGGTGACACCCTGGGAATCAAAGAGGTATCTGAAGAGAAAAGAATGTTCTCCTTGGGAGGAACTATAACATATTTTGGTACCAGCCCCAAACGAACAATGTTTAAAATATTGACCTCTTGACACAAGTTCATAGGCAGGGGTGTCTGATAGGGACTTGTGGTTAAGACCACCACCACTGGAAATGTCCTGAAATGCAATGCAATTATGAACAGCCTTGTCCACCTGCCTCTTCCTCTCCCAGTCCAAGAAAACAGAATGTGTGGGATCTAAAAGAAACAAATCTCAAACCACAACCCTGCACAAACCTCAGCTGAGAAGAGCAGCCTTGGCAGGAGGAGCACCCCCATTGCCTTCCAGCAGATGCACTGTGACCACAGCTTACACAATGAAGAAACTCAGTGGGCACTAAAGCCAGTGTGGAGGCCAGAAGTCAAGGTGACCTTGGCTCCCAGCTGACTCCTTTGATCTAATTGCTTAAATCATATTCTTCCACTGTCACCTCCTCTCCACCAGCCTCCTGCCAGGTCAGCAGACTAGAGTATGATCTGCTCACTGCCCTCTTGCACTTGGACTTGGGTACAAGAGTCCTCAGATGAGGTAATAATGGGAAAAGTACATTGTGGACTTTAATGCTAAAATGTTAATAGCTAACATTTATTGCAGTCTTTTGGTGTTTCAAGTGTTGTTCAAGCACTCTGCTTATCTAATCTTGACAGTAACCCTATAAGGTAGGTACTTCAGAGATGAGGGAACGGAGTTTCAGAGAGGTTAAGTGACTTGCCTATGGTCTTCAGCTTGGAAGGTGCAGCCCAGGACTCTTAACTGGTACCCTGTGGGCTAGCTGGCCAGAGGCCCCCCTCTCCCCCACTTCCCCCCATACTCTGAAGATCCAGACCACATGGAGCCTTTGGAGAGCCTGACGCACATTAGTATGCTAATGCATCTGAGAAGTTCAGCAGTAAACACTTAAAAATGAAGTTGATTATGTTTCTTCAGTCTAAAGCATCTCACACTTAGTTGAGCAGCCCCCTACCCCACCCCCACCTTTAAATGGGATTCTTATTCCCCAAAACATAGAAGGAAGTGAGCCAGGGCTCTGTGAACATCTTTGTGCAGGCACGGGAGGAGCTTCCTTTTCCGGGGCAGCCACTAATGCTGATGTGCTTGTCTCTGGCCAGGCTCTGGGCCAGTATCTAGCCTGGGATCAGTCATTGTAGCCAGACATTCAGGCAGTATCATTAGGTGCAACCTAGTCAGGGCCCCGGGGCTGGTACCTGTGTACTGGGAACTAGGTCCAGAGAAGGACTTCTTTTTCTTTAACCATTATTTCCTTACTCTTTACTTTTTTTTTGTTTACAAGAGAGAGAAAGACAACTAAAATGTTTTAAGAAAAAAAAAAGGGTGAAGAAATCAAATGGTCTAGGGGTGAAGTTGGCTCCAGATCTTGTGCTTTGGCCTCATTCATGGACAGCACTGTCCCCGTGGTGACTGACAGCAGCTTCAGGCTCCATCAGCTTTATTGCTGGCAGATCCTATAGTTCCAGCCCAGGCCCTGGACCTATTTAGGTCCTGGGCCGTCCCTGCAACGATCTTTAGCACTTCTTTGATCAGCCAGGCTTGTGTCACAGGTCTGGGGGTGGGGATACCTCTCTTTACCACATGCAAAGTGAGTTGGAGATGGGCCTCTACCTCATCCCCCACCCCATTACAGTCTGTTTTAAGGGAAAGGGGGAATTGACACTGGTCAGGCAAAACCAACAGCACCAGTACGAAGGGGTCTAGTATGAGCCAGGAGTTGTCTTCTCTTGCATGGTCACTCTTTGACAGAGCAGTTTCACCTCTTAGAGTTTATTCTAAGTAGATAATTGGACAGATATATTAAAAAAATATTAAAGAAAATAACATTCATTGAAATGTCCTTTGTAGTGAAAAACTAAAAAGTCTGTCAGAAGGGAATTGTTTAAATTAATTATTTACATCCAAATAATACACAGCCAACAAAAGTATGATGTACAAAAGATTTTTAAATCAATTTTATAATGTCCAGAATATATTGTTGAATGGAAAAACAGGTAAAAAATAATTTGTGGTAAGGTTACACTTTTGAAAAATTATTTATCTTTCTGAAAGATAATATATCTAAATAGAGGGATGCTTGAAAGTTTAAAAGATATTAGCAGTGTTTATTGCTAGTTGGTGAACTCTGGGTGATTTTTATAAGCTTTTTACTTTCCTGAAATTTTACCACAAACTTGTCTATTTTTACAATCAAAAATTATTTATTACAAGTGCAATTATTTACTCTCTTCAAAGAAAACTATTATTTTCTAAGATAATTAATCTAAGGTTCCTGGCGTGGGGGAATGCTATCTTCCCCCTTTAGCATCTATGTTCTCAAGGGGCACATGGGCAAGCAGAAGCTGAGGGGGTTGCCTGTCCTCATTCCTGTCCTGTTGTGGTCCTCTGGGGAAGCCTGGCTTTGTTCTTCACCTGCATTTCAGCAGTGTTTCAGTGCTCATGGTGTTTAGGGGAGGTGGCCCAGGGTTGCAAATAATCCTTTGATTTATCTAAGGATTATTAGGTCTTTGGGTGCTGCCCATCTCGTCTGAAAGCGTAGGACAGTAAATCTTTTCTAACCAGTGTCCACCCCTCACTCTATGCCCATCCACCATGTCTCTGGTAGCAAAGCCTTCAAGTGCCATGTTGTCTCCTGGCTGGGCACGTGTTTCCGCTTGTCTGAACCAAAGACAGCCTGAGGGCTTGGGCGCTGATCTGGATGTTGAGAGCTCTTCACAATTTTACTGTTTAATTGCTTTTGTGAAAAGAGATATTTTCTGCTTTCATTTCTTCTGTCACTGATACTAAATCATTTGTCCAAAAGACAAAAGGCCTTTTATACCTTCTTATTATCAATCATAAATAAAGCTGTGGTTTAAATTCAGTAAAGCCTTTTTGAGTGGCTGAGCTCATCTCTAATTTGGTGCAATTCAAGATTTTGCCATTTTCAGTTTGTTTCACACAGGGTTATTAAAGGAAATGTGCTAATTAATTTTGAAGTAAAAAGCTGTAAGCTTAAGGGTTTTTTTTTGAGTCACGGCATAAGGCAAATTAGTCATGTTTTGGTCTCTATATTTAATCACTTTAGAACACATTTTTATTTGTATTTTCACTCACCTTGAATGGAGTAGAGATCACATAAGGGGTATAGTTTCCAAATCAAGTTGTTTGGATAAACATAGTTTTAACAAAGACTATCCCTAGCATCTGTAGAGTGCATGCTCCACACCGCTGCCAAGGGTGTTTCATTCAGTCACTTAAGACAAATTCTTAGCAAGTTACTGCCCTGCCTAAAAGCCTCTAATGTGTCTCCATTGCCTTTGGAGACTCATCAACTCCTTAGCCAGCATTTCAAGGGCCTCCCCGTTTAACCCCAACCCATCTCTCCAGTTAAAAAAAGCTCATTCCTGAGGAAGAATGCTGTTCCCTCTCCTTCAAGGCCTAATCTCACCCTCTCTGTGAGACCTCCATGCCTCTCCCAGGCTGGACACTCCACAGCATCTCATGTGCCCTTCTTATGGCCTTCCATGCTGACTCAGTTTCCACCCCTCTTCACTGAGGTATAATTGACAAATTGTATATATTTAAGATATACAACGTGATATTTTGATACATATATTCTTTGTGAAATGATTACCACAGTCAAGCTAATTATCATTTCCATCACCTCACATAGTTACCGTTATCTGTATGTGTACGTGTGCTGAGAACACAAGTCTACTCTCTTAACAAATTTCAAATATACAATATAGTACTATTAAACTACAGTGGTTGCCAGGGGCTGGGGCCTGGGGGAAATGGGAAGATGGTACAAAGTTTCAGTTGTGCAGGATGACTAAGTTTTGGAGATCTAGTGTACACCCTGGTGACTGACTCTGTTTTAATTGTTTGTTTTTCTCCACTCAATCCTGTGCCCTCTGGAGAAGACATTTCCAAGTCTGGCTAAGCATCAGAGTCTCCTGGGTAGCTTGATAAAAATACAAAAATCCCTGAGCCCCATACCAGACCAACAGAATCAGAATCTCTGAGAGTGGAGTCCAGATATCCATAAATTTTAATCAGTTTTCTAGGTGATTCTGACCAGCAGGCAGGCTTGGTAACCACTGCCCCATTGCATTTTCCACGGACCCAGGCCAGTGAGAGCAAGAAATGGAATGAGGCAGAGAGTTGAGGTACATGGAGGACGCACTCTGTATCAGCTCCTCTCTAGGAGATTTTACATCTGTGCATTTAATCTCAACCGCCTCAAGAAATAGATTATAGCAAGCTCAAGCCTATTACTATAGACAAGAAAACCACAGTTAAAGGGGTTAGGCCCTTGTCCAAGATTCCCACTGGTAACAAAACCAGCTCTGCTGTCTTTTTAGGCTCATTCTTTTTACTTAACTCATGTTAATTAAATGTTAGTTAAAATAAGTTAACATCAATGTTTTTAGAATCTCTGTGCCTTGCTCCCTTACATTCAATCAACCTGCAAGACCTACCTACTCTATCTGCCCATCTTCATTCTCTGCCATGTAGACCTCGGAAACAGCCTTCTAATTTGTCTCCTACCATTTCACCTCTAATCCGTTTTCCTAACTGTAGCTGAGTAATTATTTAAACTTGCAAATCTGCCAAAGCCACTTCTCGTGGTATATTTTACCACATATAAGCTTTTCATTTTTACATATAAAAATATGCCTAATTTTACCTTTATAGCTTTGAGGTTTTCAGACTTGATAATGGGTGTTTAAGTGAGCCTTCCCTGCCCTTTAGACTTCTAATGCAAATGACAATATAGGGGTTAAGTTTTACAATGAATAAAGAGTTTGCACATATTGACGTAGGAAGGCAAACCTCAGAAGAATGGGCAATAGGTACGAGTAGGTAATTCACAGATGAGGAAATTAAACTAATAAACAAATAAAATAAAAGAAACCCCAATCACTAATGGTCAAAGAAACAAAGTGATGTCACTCAACTCCCCTCGGATTAGAAAAAATTAAAAACAGCTATGACCAGGACATGGAACCAACCTAAATGTCCATCAACAGATGAATGGACAAAGAAGATGTGGCACATATATACAATGGAACATTACTTAGCCATAAAAAGAAATGAAATTGAGTTATTTGTAGTGAGGTGGATGGATCTAGAGTCTGTCATACAGAGTGAAGTAAGTCAGAAAGAGAAAAACAAATACCGCATGCTAACACATAATATGGAATCTAAAAAAAAAGGTAGTGATGAACCTAGTGACAGGGCAGGAATAAAGACATAGACTTAGAGAATGGACTTGAGGACATGGGGTGGGGTGGGAGGGGGAAGCTGGGGCGAAGTGAGAGTGGCATGGACATATATACACTACCGAATGTAAAATAGCTAGTGGGAAGCAGCAGCATAGCACAGGGAGATCAGCTCGGTGCTCTGCAATGACCTAGAGGGGTGGGATAGGGAGGGTGGGAGGGAGGCTCAAGAGGAAGGGTATATGGGGATATATGTATGCATATGGCTGATTCACCTTGTTGTACAACAGAAACTAACACAGTGTTGTGAAGCAATTATACTCCAATAAGGATCTATTAAAAAGAAAACAACTATGATACATATTGCTGGCAGCAATGTGGGAGAAGAGTACTCTTGTGAACTGCAGGTTCACAGGGAAGTTTCGTCAGCCTTTTTGGGAAGTGTTCTAGTAACATTTTAAAAGAAACTGCAATACTGTTTGTTCTAATTCCCCACTCCTGGAAATCAGTTTACTTTCCAGCTCAAAGCCATTAGAATAAAGGACCTGTGAACAAGAGTATTTACTGCTGCGTTGTTCAAATGGCAGAAACCTGGATGTAGCATGATTGTCCATCCCTGAAAGAACTGTTGACTTTATTATGGAACATCCACATCCTGGATGTGGAGCTTCAAAAAAAAGGGGGGGAGCAAGTCAAGACAGTAAAGACAAGGGATAAAAGGTTAATAAAAACTAATAAAATCATATCAGCATATATGATATGATCAAATTTATGCACTTATATAAAATTATATACATATGTATGTATAGACAAAATCTGAAAAAATTAAAAATGCAAAACTAATCTGTTCATTTCTCTACCTAAAATCTGTCAATGGCTTTCTAATCCCCTGTGGATCAATGCAGGATCTTTAGCTTGGGCCCCAGAGGCCCCTGCTCATGTCTCCACCCTCCTATAAAACAGCTGCCCTCCTCATTCTGTGTCACAGACACGTTTCCTGGTTCTTCACCTCCCAGGACCCCCAGGCCCCCTCCACTCTGCAGCCCTCCTGCTCCTCTTTAGTTCTTCACACATGCTGTTTCTTTTCTTCTGCATGACTCTTACTCATTTTCATGTTTCAGCTTAAACATCAGTTTCTCAGGGGGCTTTCGCTGACTCTCAGATGTGGTTATGTATTCTGATATCTATTCCCATGGTTCTCTGTCCTTACTAAAATTCTATTTTATTATTAGCTTCTTTTCCCAAACTTTGCTCAGATTTTCCCAACTGTAATTTACTGCTTTGTTACATCTGAATTGGATAAGAGCCTATAGCAAAGACCTGAACATTGTACCCTGGATCTCATAACTGTGGGGATGTGGAATCACCTCTCCAACCCTGTTGCCACCCTGTGGACCTCTCAGCCATAAGGATCTCTTTTAGTTTTATAGGGACAGCAGTTTATGCCACCACATAGCATCTGTGAGTGCTGTGATACCCTCCCCAGCATTGTCTGTGTCATTCTCTGGGTCCCTCTGGCCATCTGTGCTCCTTGGCTGCCTCAGGCTTCCCACTCTGCTCCTGTCCCCTGTGAGGAATCCCTGGGTAGAGGAGCCCTAGTTCCTGTGATTGACAGAGTCCCTCCTGATCTGTGACCATGATCATGCTCTGGGCCTGAGAGGAGGCTGCAGTGAAAGTGACTTTAAATTCCAAAACATTCTAAAGACAGCTTGGAGCTGACACTTGCTATAGCAACAGAGAACTAACCACGACAGGCGTGAGGGGTTAACACAGGGCACACACCAGTGAGGGCACGACAACCAAGTTTATTAAGCATTATTTTGCTTTCACTGCATGTTTCTAATTAAATGTTTATTTTTAAAAAATCCAATTTATATGAAGAGAAAAAATTTAGTTCAGTTCATTTTCAAACCATAATGTTAAAAAATTATTATTTTCATAATAACAGCTTTCTTTCTGTAAGCAGTAGCATTTCTGTCTTCACAAAAAAGGGAGAACAGGAAAACAGATTGTATGACTATGTTCTTCCAGAAGACCTAGGTAAGCCAGTTTCCCAACAAGGTCATTGCCCCTGGTAAGCTTGGATAAAATAACAAGATTTTTTACATGAGAAGAAAATGTGGAAATAAATTACATTACATGTTAACTCAAAGAGGTTTTTATATTAGATAACCCGAGCTTCTTATCCCTTTGGAGGTCATCCTGTCCTCTGTGGCAGGGAGGATTGAGTTGGATAAAGACTCCCATTAGCACTGGGGGAGGTTTCACATGTAAATCCCCTTACAAATGCGAGAGCAAATAGAGAGTGTCCTGCTTAGTAAGTCAACATAATTTGGGTGCTAGTTTTTTCTCTTAGAAAAGTGCCCTTGGTGGCTTGTTATCTTTGAAGTGGATGAGGCAGGAAGCTCTCAGCCCACAGTGTTTGCCTGCTTTTCCTTCCCATCAGGATTGTCCAACATCCCCAGCCTTTTCTCCAGTCTCTGCTTCCATTCTTCTCTGAGCCTGAGGAGGGGAAACAATATACGTGGTTAGTGCATTTGTCTAGACATCTGCTGGTCCAGAGAAGTTTTTTGTTTTTTGGGTTTTTTTCCTTCTGAATAATATTTTTTAAGAGAAATAAATGGCTTTTACAAATTAATGAAGAAAAAAATCAGTAGAGTAATGAGCAGTCTATGAATATGTAGTTTTCTCCAAAATTTATTCCTTCCTACATTGGTATGCGGATTCAGAGTAATATCAATCAAAATCCCAGCAGGACTTTTCTGTAGCTATCAACAAGCTGATTCTAAATTTTATAAGGAAAGGCAAAAGAAGTCAATTAGCCAAAACAATTTTAAAGTAGAAGAAAGATGGGAGACTCATACTACATGATTTTGAGGCTTAATGTAAAGCTACCATCATCAAGACAGTGTAGCATTGGTGAAGGAAGAAACAGATCAATGGAACAGAATGGTGTGGAAATAAACATACACAAATATAGCCAATTGATTTTTGACAAAGTACAAAGGCAGCTCAATGGAGGAAGGATACTATTTTTTTTCAATAAGTGATGCTGGAACATTATATATCCATATTAAAAAATGGCCTTTGATCCACACTCCACATCTTATACAAAATTAACTAAAAATGGATCATAGACATGAATGTAAAATGTAAGACCAAGGCTTCAAGAAAAAAGCCACAAAATAATATCTTCATGACCTTGGGATAAGGAAAAAATTCGTATATACATTACAAAAAGCCTGATTCATAAAAGAATAAAAAATTTGGGCTTCATCAAAATTAAAACAATTTGTTCTGTGAAAGATACTGTAAAGAGAATAAAAGACAAGCCACAAACAGGGAGAAAATATTTGCAAAATATCTGATAAGGGAATTATTTCCAGAATATATATAGTTTCAAACTCAATGATAAGAAAGTAATATAATGAGGAAAATATTTGAACAGACATTTTCCTAAAGAAGTAACATGGGTGGCAAATAAACACGTAAAAGATGCTCAACATAATTAGGTAAATGCAAATTAAAACAACAATGAGGTACCACTTACCTCATAGAATAACCAAAACAAACAAACAAACAAAAAACCAACTCTTTCCCCCTACCTCCCCTGGCAAAACCAAAAACGAACCCCCACCCCCCAAACCAAAAAACCCTCACAACAAAACTCAAACCAAGTGTTGGCCAGGATGCTGACTAACTGGAACTCTTTTTCATGCTATTAAAATGCAAAACGGTGCAGTTTGTAAAACAGTTTGGCAGTTTCTTATACAGTTAACCATACACTTGCCCTATGACCCAGTAATTTCAATCCTATTTGCTCAAGAGAAATAGAAATTTATCTTCACACAGAAATCTATATGTGAATGTTTACAGCACTTTTATTTATAGTCACCCAAAACTGGAAACAACCTAAATGTCCTTCAGTGGGGAGTGGATCACCAAATTGTGATACATCCCTACCACAGAAAAGTACTCAGCAATGAGAAGGAATGGATGTACACAATTGATACACACAACAAGAAGAAAAAATCCCAAGTACATTGTGCTAAGTGAAAAGAGCCAGACACAAAAGACTACATGCTGTATAATTCATTTATGACATTCTGGAAAAGGCAAAACTATAGGGATGAAGTACAGATCAGTGGTTGCTATGGACTGGAAATTGGGAGAGGAGTTGACCACAAAGAAGCTTAAGGGAATTTTTCAGAGTGATGGAACTATTCTATATCTTGACTGTGGTGATTACATGACTGAGCATTTGTCAAACTCCTAAGTTAAAAAAGGAAGGTGCATACGAATACTCTGTATGAAACGGATCACTAAGGGGAACCTGCTGTACAGCACAGGGAGCTCTACTCAGGGCTCTGTGGTGACCTGAATGGGAAGGAAATCCAATAAAGGGGATATAGGTATATGTGTAGCTGATTCACTCTGCTGCACATTATAAACTAAAACAATATTGTAAAGAAACTATACTCCAATAAAAATTTTTTTAAAAAATTAAAAAAGGAAAGTGCAGAATATTGAAGATTGTGTAGATCCTATTTTGCATAAAAATACAGCACTTATTTATTTGCTTAGAAAAACTAAAGTTTTGGAAAGATATATATGAGAAACTGTTGATGTCAGTTTTCTCTGGAGAGCAGATCTAGGAGCCTAAGTGTGAAGGACACTAGTATTAAAAAGTATACACTTGGGGAGACCTTCAAGATGGCAGAGTAGTAAGACGTGGAGATCACCTTCCTCCCCACAGATACATTAGAAATACATCTACATGTGGAACAACTCCTACAGAACACCCACTGAATGCTGGCAGAAGACCTCAGACTACCCAAAAGGCAAGAAACTCCCCCACGTACCTGGGTAGGGCAAAAGAAAAAAGAAAAAACAGAGACAAAAGAATAGGGATGGGACCTGCACATCTGGGAGGAAGCGGTGAAGGAGGAAAAGTTTCCACACACTAGGAAGCCCCTTCACAGGCGGAGACGGGTGTGGCGGGGGGCGGGGCAAGCTTCGGAGCCACAGAGCAGAGCGCAGCAACAGGGGTGCAGAGGGCAAAGTGGAGAGATTCCCACACAGAGGATCACTGCCAACCAGCACTCACCAGCCTCAGAGGCTTGTCTGCTCACCCTCCGGGGTGGGCAGGAGCTGGGAGCTGAGGCTCAGGCTTCAGAGGCAGACCCCAGGGAGAGGACTGGGGTTGGCTGTGTGAACACAACCTGAAGGGGGCTAGTGTGCCACAGCTAGCCGGGAGGGAGTCCGGGAAAACCTCTGGACCTGCCTAAGAGGCAAGAGATTGTTTCAGGGCACGCAAGGAGAGGGGATTCAAAGCACCACCTAAATGAGCTCCAGAGACGGGCGTGAGCCACGGCTATCAGCACAAACACCAGAGATGGGCATGAAACACTAAGGCTACTGCTGCAGCCACCAAGGAGCCTGTGTGCAAGTACAGCTCACTATCCACATCTCCCTTCACAGGAGACTGTGCAGCCCACCACTGCCAGGGTCCCGTGATCCAGGGACAAATTCCCTGGGACAACACACGGTGCACCTCAGGCTGTTGCAATGTTACGCTGGCCTCTGCTGCCACAGGCTCACCCCGCATTCCGTACCCTGAACTCCCTGCAACCTGAGTGAGCCAGACACCCCGCATTCCGTACCCCGACCTCCCCCAGCCTGAGTGAGCCAGAATCCACAAATCAGCTGCTCCTTTAAACCCATCCTGTCTGGGCGCCCAACAGATGCCCTCAGGAGACTTATGCGCACAGGTGGGGCCAAATCCAAAGCTGAACCTCAGGAGCTGTGCGAACAAAGAAGAGAAAGGGAAATCTCTCCCAGCAGCCTCAGGAGCAACAGATTAAATCTCAACAATCAACTTGATGTACCCTGCATCTGTGGAATACCTGAATAGACAACGGATCATCCCAAAATTGAGGCGGTGGACTTTGGGAGCAAGAGTAGACTTGAGGTTTGCTGTATGCGACAGACTGGTTTCTGGTTTTATGTTTATCTTAGTTTAGTAGTTAGAGTTTATTATCATTGCTAGATTTGTTTATTGATTTGGTTGCTCTCTTTTTTTTAAAATAGATACATATATATATTTCCTTTTTCTCTTTTTCTGAGTGTGTATGGGTATGCTTCTTTGTGTGATTTTGTCTGTATAGCTTTGCTTTTAGCATTTGTCCTAGGGGTCTGTCTGTTTTTCTGTGTTTTTTTTTTAAATATAGTTTTTAATGCTTGTTATCTATGGTGGATTTGGTTTTTGGTTTGGTTGCTCTCTCTTTCTACTTTTATAATCACTTTCTAATTTTTAAAATTTTAATACTTAAAAATTTTTTTATTTTAATAATTTTCTTTCTTTTTCTTTCTTTTTTCTCTCTTTCTTTTTTTCTCCCATTTATTCTGACCCATGTGGCTAACAGGGTCTTGGTGCTCCGGCTGGGTGTCAGGCCTTTGCCTCTGAGGTGGGAGAGCCAAGTTCAGGACATTGGTCCACCAGAGACCTCCCAGCTCCATGTAATATCAAACAGTGAAAAGCTCTTCCAGAGATCTCCTTCTCAACGCTAAGACACAGCACCACTGAATAACCAGCAGGCTACAGTGCTGGACACCCTATGCCAAACAACTAGCAAGACAGGAACACAACCCTACCCATTAGCAGAGAGGCTGACTAAAATCATAATAAGTTTACAGACATCCCAAAACACACCACCGGACGTGGTCCTGCCCACCAGAAAAACAAGATCCAGCCTTATCCACCAGAACACAGGCACCAGTCCCCTCCACTAGGGAGCCTACACAATCCACTGAACCAACAGCCACTGGGGGAAGACACCAAAAACAAGGGAACTACGAACCTGCAGCCTGTGAAAAGGAGACCCCAAACACAGTAAGTTAAGCAAAATAAGAAAACAGAGAAACACACAGCAGATGAAGGAGCAAGGTAAAAACCCACCAGACCTAACAAATGAAGAGGAAATAGGCAGTCTACCTGAAAAAGAACTCAGAGTAATGATTGTAAAGATGATCTAAAATCTTGGAAATAGAATGGAGAAAATACAAGAAATGTTTAACAAGGACCTAGAAGAACTAAAGAGTAAACAAACCTTGATTAACAACAGAATAAATGAAATTAAAACTTCTCTAGAAGGAATCAATAGCAGAATAACTGAGTCAGAAGAACAGATAAGTGACCTGGAAGATACAATAGTGGAAATAACTACTGCAGAGCAGAATAAAGAAAAAAGAATGAAAAGAACTGAGGACAGTCTCAGAGACCTCTGGGACAATATTAAACTCACCAACATTCTAGTTATAGGGGTCCCAGAAGAAGAAGAGAGAAAGAAAGGGACTGAGAAAATATTTGAAGAGATTATAGTTGAAAACGTCCATAATATGGGAAAGGAAAGAGTCAATCAAGTCCAGGAAGTGCAGAGATTCCCATACAGGACAAATCCAAGGAGAAACATGCCAGGACGAATATAAATCAAACTATCAAAAATTAAATACAAAGAAAAAATATTAAAAGCAGCAAGGGAAAAATAACACACAAGGGACTCCCCATAAGGTTAACAGCTGATCTCTCAGCAGAAACTCTGCAAGCTAGAAGGAAATTGCAAGACATATTTAAAGTGATGAAAGGGAAAAACCAACAACCAAGATTACCCAGCAAGGATCTCATTCAGATTCGACAGAGAAATTAAAACCTTTACATACAACAAAAGCTAAGAGAATTCAGCACCACCAAACCAGCTTTACAACAAATGCTAAAGGAACTTCTCTAGGCAGGAAACACAAGAGGAGGAAAAGACCTACAATAACAAACCCAAACAATTAAAAAAATCATAACGGAACATACATATTGATAATTACCTTAAATGTAAATGGATTAAATGCTCCCACAAAAAGACATAGGCCGGCTGAATGGATACAAAAACAAGACCCATATATATGTTGTCTACAAGAGAAACACTTCAGACCTAGGGACACATACAGACTGAAAGTGAGGTGATGGAAAAAGATATTCCATGCAAATAGAAATCAAAAGAAAGCTGGAGTAGAAATTCTCATATCAGGTAAAATAGACTGTAAAATAAAGACTATTAGAAGAGACAAAGAAGGACACTACATAAAGATCAAGGAGAGGAAGACATAACAATTGTAAATATTTATGCACCCAACATAGGAGCACCTCAATACATAAGTCAAATGCTAACAGCCATAAAAGGGGAAATCGACAGTAACACAATCATAGTAGGGGACTTTAACACCCCACTTTCACCAATGGACAGATCATCCAAACTGAAAATAAATCAGAAAACCCAAGCTTTAAATGATGCATTAAACAAGGTGTACTTAATTGATATTTATAGGACATTCCATCCAAAAACAACAGAATACACTTTCTTCTCAAGTGCTCATGGAACATTCTCCAGGATAGATCATATCTTGGGTCACAAATCAAGCCTTGGTAAATTTAAGAAAATTGAAATCATATCAAGTATCTTTTCTGACCACAACACCCTGAGACTACATAACAATTACAGGAAAAAAATCTGTAAAATATACAAACATATGGAGGCTAAACAACACATTACTAAATAACCAAGAGATCACTGAAGAAATCAAAGAGGAAATCAAAAAATACCTAGAAACAAATGACAATGAAAACACAATGACCCAAAACCTATGGGATGCAGCAAAAACAGTTCTAAGAGGGAAATTTAGAGCAATATAATCCAATCTCAAAAAAAAAAAAAAATCTCAAATAAACAACCTAACCTTACACCTAAACAATTAGAGAAAGAAGAACAACAACAAAAAATTAGCAGAAGGAAAGAAATCATAAAGATCAGATCAGAAATAAATGAAAAAGAAATGAAGGAAACAATAGCAAAGATCAATATAACTAAAAGCTGGTTCTTTGAAAAGGTAAAATTGATAAACCATTAGCCAGACTCATCAAGAAAAAAAGGGAGAAGACTCAAATCAATAGAATTAGAAATGAAAAGGGAGAAGTTACAACACACACTGCAGAAATACAAAGGATCATGAGAGATTACTACAAGTAACTCTATGCCAATAAAAAGGACAACCTGGAAGAAATCTACAAATTCTTAGAAAAGCACAACCTCCCGAGACTGAACCAGGAAGAAACAGAAAACATAAACAGACCAATCACAAGCACTGATATTGGGACTGTGATTAAAAATCTTCCAACAAATAAAAGTCCAGAACCAGATGGCTTCACAGATGAATTCTATCATACATTTAGAGAAGAGCTAACATCTATCCTTCTTAAACTCTTCCAAAATATAGCAGAGGGAGGAACACTCCCAAACTCATTCTACGAGGCCACCATCACCCTGATACCAAAACCAGACAAAGATGTCACAAGGAAAGAAAACTACAGGCCAATGTCACTGATGAACGTAGATGCAGAAATCCTCAACAAAATACTAGCAAACAGAATCCAATAGCACATTAAAAGGATCATACACCATGATCAAGTCGGGTTTATCCCAGGAATGCAAGGATTCTTCAATATATGCAAATCAATCAATGTGATAAACCATATTAACAAATTGAAGGAGAAAAATCATATCATCATCTCAATTGATGCAGAAAAAGCTTTCAACAAAATTAAACACCCATTTATGACAAAAACACTCCAGAATGTAGGCATAGAGGGAACTTACCTCAACATAATAAAGGCCATATATGACAAACCTGCAGACTACATCATTCTCAATGGTGAAAAACTGAAACCATTTCCTCTATGATAAGAAAGAGAAAAGGTTATCCTCTCTCACCACTATTATTCAACATAGTTTGGACGTTTTAGCCACAGCTATCAGAGAAGAAAAAGGAATTCAAATCGGAAAAGAAGAAGTACAGCTGTCACTGTTTGCAGATGACATGATACTATACATAGAGAATCCGAAAGTTGCAACCAGAAAACTACTAGAGCTAATCAATGAATTTGGTAAAGCAGCAGGATACAGAATTAATGTACAGAAATCTCTTGCATTCCTATACACTAATGATGAAAAATAAGAAAGAGAAATTAAGTAAACACTCCCATTTACCATTGCAACAAAAAGAATAAATTAACTAGGAATAAACCTACCTAAGGAGACAAAAGACCTGCATGCAGAAAACTATAAGACACTGATGAAAGAAATTAAAGATGACACAAACAGATGGTAAGATATACTATGTTCTTAGATTGGCGGAATCAATATTGTCAAAATGACTATACTACGCAAAGCAATTTACACATTCAATGCAATCCCTATCAAACTACTAATGGTATTTTTCACAGAACTAGAACAAAAAATTTCACAATTTGTATGGAAACACAAAAGACCCCAAATAGCCAAAGCAATCTTGAGAAAGAAAAACGGAGCTGGAGCAATCAGGCTCCCAGACTTCAGACTATACTACCAAGTTACAGTAATCAAGATAGTATGGTACTGGCACAAAAACAGAAATATAGATCAATGGAATAGGATAGAAAGCCCAGAGATAAACCCACGCACCTATGGTCACCTCATTTTTGATACAGGAGGCAAGAATATACAATGGAGAAAAGACAGCCTCTTCAATAAGTGGGGCTGGGAAAACTAGACAGCTACATGTAAAAGAATGAAATTAGCACACTCTCTAACAGCATACCCAAAAATAAACTCAAAATGGATTAAAGACCTAAATGTAAGGCCAGACACTATAAAACTCTTAGAGGAAAACACAGGAAAAACACTCTATGACATAAATCACAGCAAGATCCTTTTTGACCCACCTCCTAGAGAAATGGAAATAAAAACAAAAATAAACAAATGGGACCTAATGAAACTTAAGAGCTTTTGCACAGTAAAGGAAACCATAAACAAGATGAAAAGACAACCCTCAGAATGGGAGAAAGTATTTGCAAATGAAGCAACTGACAAATGATTAATCTCCAAAATTTACAAGCAGCTCATGCAGCTCAACAACAAAAATACAAACAACCCAATCCCAAAACAGGCAGAAGACCTAAATAGACATTTCTCCAAAGAAGATATACAGATTGCCAACAAACACATGAAAGGATGCTAACATCTCTAATCATAGAGAAATTCAAAACAAAACTACAATGAGGTATCACCTCACACCAGTCAGAATGGCCATTATCAAAATATCTGCAAGCAATAAATGCTGGAGAGGGTGTGGAGAAAAGGGAACCCTCTTGCACTGTTAGTGGGAATGTAAATTCATACAGCCACTATGGAGAACAGTATGGAGGTTCCTTAAAAAACTACAAATAAAACTACCATATGACCCAGCAATCCCACTACTGGGCATATACCCTGAGAAAACCATAATTCAAGAAGAGTCATGTACCCAATGTTCACTGCAGCTCTGTTTACAAAAGTCAGGACATAGAAGCAACCTAAGTGTTCATTGACAAATGAATGAATAAAGAAGATGTGGCACATATATACAATGGAATATTACTCAGCCACAAAAAGAAACAAAACTGAGTTATTTGTAGTGAGGTAGATGGACTTGGAGTCTCTCATACAGAGTGAAGTAAGTCAGAAAGAGAATAATAAATACCATATGCTAACATGTATATATGGAATCTGAAGAAAAATGGTTCTGAAGATTCTAGGGGCAGGACAGGTATAAAGACACAGACCTAGAGAATGGCCTTAGGACACGGGGAAGTGGAAGGGTAAGCTGGGACGAAGACAGAGTGGCATGGACTTAAATATACTCCCATATGTAAAATAGATAGCTACTGGGAAGCAGCTGCATAGCACAGGGAGATCAGCTTGGTGCTTTGCCATGACCTAGAGAGGTGGGATAGGGAGGGTGGGAGGGAGACACAAGAAGGAGGAGATACGGGGATATATGTTTATGTATAGCTATTCACTTTGTTATAAAGCAGAAACTAACACACCATTGTAAAGCAATTATACTCCAATAAAGATGTTAAAAAAATATATGCTTGGTTAGTTTCTTAAGTTGGATAAATCATTTTAATCATTTAATAGGGTTGCCATAACAAAATACCAGGCTTAAACAACAGACAATTATTGTCTCAGTTTTGGGAGGGTGATAGTTCAAGATCAAGGTGTTAACAGGTTTGATTTCTCCCAAGGCCTCTCTCCTTTGCATGCAGATGTCCTTCTTGCTCCATCCTCATGTGGCCTTTCCTCTGTGTTTGTGCATCCCTGGTGTCTCTTTGTGTATCATAACCTCTTCTTCTTATAAGGACAACAGTTACTTGGATCGGGTCCCACCCTAAAAGCTCTCACTTTAACTGTCACTTGTTTTAAAGGCCCTATCTCCAAATACAGTCACATTCTAAGGAGCTGGTGGTTAGGACTCCCACATATGAATCTGGGGGGACACAATTCATAACAATGCTAAAGCAATGCATGATTATTATGGATAAATTAGAATACACAATAATGAATAAAGAAAAATTGGATTCAACCTTAATTGTTTACTCTTGTAAATAACCCTAAAATGAGTATGATAATAATTAATACTCTTTCCATATACCAGTCTACTTTCCTTGAAAAGATCCCCAGAGGTGAATAACTAGAGGGTATAAATATTTTGAAAGCTGTAGGCACCTATTATCAAACTGACTCCAAGAAACTTCTTACGTAAAACTCTGCTCAATTACGGGCCCAAGAAAGAATGGAAAGAATTTGGAATGTTGGCCTGTTGTTTGCTGGTGATGTTGCTTAAGCACATTAGCAACCAAGGATTAAAAGTTGAAATACTGAGAGAATAGGGACATGGGGGGATATCATCCTCATTCTACCTCAACTTTAAATAGAATGAATGACATAGAAATATAGTTTGCCGGTTTGAAAGGGAAGATAAAACATGTAACTGCTGCTCTCCCATTAGTGGACACAGGTCCATGCACATTTTTCTTAAGAAGTGATGATTTATTGAGATTATATGACCTTGTATTAAGATCCACCTATTAGTAATTTTAATAATTATATCCCTTCATTATGGTTATTAAGTAATCATCTTGTTATTTTATTTGCAATCAACCTCTCCAACCTGGGAAATATCCAAGCTCACAAGCTCCCGTTGTTAAGCATCTCTGAAAGGCTCCGTAAATAAATCTGCCTCCAAATGTACATGACTTTTGTCACCTGGGGTCTTTTAAAGCTCAGTAATAAAGGTTGCTGCCTATATGTTTCATTGAACTGTAGGGGCATAATATAATGTGAATTCATCATTAATTAAAGGGGCTTTAACTTTTCCTTGGTGTGGTGGGTATGAAAATGTGTTACTCAGAGATCCTGCTGGCCAATTGCCTGTTTTTGTAAATAAAGTTTTATCAGAACACAGCCCTGCCCATTTGTGACTGTTGTCTGTGACTGCTTTCATACAATGGCAGGATTGAGCAGTTGCAACATAGAGTACAAAGCCCAAAATATTTACTACTTTGTCCTTTATAGGAAATATTTGCCGACCCCTCATCTAGATTTAAGAAAGTGATGGAGAAAATCTTAATAATGCAGATTAAACTTAGAAGTGTGCCCTGTCTTCTATAACTATTATGTTGTGAATGGCAGAAAAAGAATGTGGAAAAGCTCTTCTGGCACTAGAAAACTATAATCCTTAACAATCTGACTTTGCTGAATTGTATAGTAATAAAATATTTATTCGTTGTCTGATTTTGTCCTATCATGGCTGAATTGTAACCATATGTTGGCTATAGAGACAAAAGGTTGGCAAAAACCCATAGAAGGATGCTGTGACAATCAGCTGGATATATGAAATGTGTAATAAAGAGCATTGCATGTTTTATTCTTATTTGTAAAGTATATGTCACACATCTTTATAAAAGTAAAATTCATAATAAAATTATGTACATATATATGTGTATACACTTTTCCCACAGAGAGACAGTCATTAAATGTTTACCAGCACACCATAACTTGCTTCCCATTTTTCTCTCACAGGTGCTTCCCCCAATAAATCTCACACCCATCTAATTTCATCTTGCCCTCTGCTTCTTGGAGGAACCAAATGAACACATTTGGAATGACGAATTTATTCTAGGAACAGAATTTAGGAATCTGGGGTTTATGACACATTTATTCACTTTTTGTATTAGCTATATCACCATTTATTGCCAGATGGATGATAGATGCCACTATCTACCTAGTTCCCATTAAATCCTATTTTATGAGTATTTAGACTGTTTCCTGCCCCTTTCTGGTCAATATCTTTCATCACTGTATTGCTTCTCTTTATCTTTGTGCTCTCAGTAAGCTGGTGAATATAAGTGTATATATGGATCTTTTCTTTTATAGTAAGGAAGGTCAATATGAGAAAGATAATGCTTAAAAATTGGTATGCAGAGTCAGATACAGCAGAGGAGCAATAAAACTGACATTAAACTTGAAGAGTACATTTTTTTCCTTAAGTCTAGAAATACTGACCTCACTTTTCAAATGGAGACCAAACGATATTTACTATTTATTGTTCTAGATTCATCTGATTTGTGGAGTTGTAATTAATATCTAGGAACACAGATTCTGCTTGATAAGTATGGGATTTGACTAGAAAGGAGGACTTTTTTTAAGAACCATAAGCCAGAATCACAAACCAGAATCACAATGTCCTTACTAAGAACCACAGAAGATCAACTGGGCACATAATTAGTTTTTTTTTTTTTTTTCTATCATGTGCTTGCTAGGCCCTAAAAATATGCGCCAGTTTGGGTCCTCCAAGAAGCAGATTCAAAGGAATCAACCATGAAAAATAAAGCAGGGGTTGGGGGAAGAAACAGAAATGGTAAGGGATAGCCTTCAGATTAGCATGCTGGTCTGACACCTGTGAAAGGAGAGTGAGAAGTAAGGAATGATTGGGTAGGAAAAGGCCCGCACCACAGCATAGTTCTGAGAAAGCTTAGCTGAGCTGATGAGGAGTCCCTGGGTAAAAGTTTCCCAGTAGAGGAGTTCTGTCACACAGAAATTTACCAGGACTAGCTACCCCTGCCATGCTCAGTCATTGGCTAGAGCAGTCAGGGGTAAATGTGGCCTCAGCTCAAATAAAATGGCAGATCCAGAAAGGCAGCATCTAGGGCTCTTAGTCAACTTTCTCCCCATTGCAAGTTTAGAGCACCTCTGTGGCTACCTCAATATGTAAAGAAGAGCAGTAAAATAATAATCCTTGTCATCAAGGAATTTATAATTTACTGAGTCCTTGATCTCCCAATTTAGATTTCACACTATAATCATAATCTCTGTGCTTTTGTTTTAATATGAAAGGTCAGATGATGCTTTTGCTGCCCCTATTCCTGTGTAATAATGAACATGCCTTTACAGTGGTTTTTCCATAGTGGGGAGAGATGGGCCTGATCCTGGTTCCCTTTGACCTTCAGCTCACCAGCTGGGTCTGGTCACGGAGCAGCTCAGCATACTGCTCTGAACAACTCAGTTTACCAGCCATATACCCCACCCCCTCAGTTTGAATGAAAAAACTAACTAAAAATTTTCTCACTGGTTATTTTTCGTAGACTAAATCTTATAAAAAGTTTGAAATGATGATTTCATCTGGCTTGGAGATTATGAGTTGGATATTTTGTTACCTGCTTCTGAAAGCATCCTGATTGACATAACTGATAAGTAGGAATCAAAGCAGAGGGAGGTGAGTGGTCTTGGGGTGAGGCCTGATAAACCCCTCTCCTCACTTAGACACTCTGAGCTCTGCTAAGTTCTGAAGAGGTATTTTGAAGATCATACTTCTTGCATTAAAACATTATTATTTTCATATAAGCATTGTACATTTACTCAGTTATAGTTACAGGCTGGTTATTTAGGCTTAGGTGTTCATATAATTTATCATCTAAATTGAGATACTTTGGAAATAAAAGGGAGCACAATTCATAATTATAACAAATTGATATACATACATCTGGACTGTCCCAACATACCAGGAGATTTGTTCATTGTACCTAGAGTACACTTGACTTCTCTCAAATTGCCTCAATCAGTTATTTGAAAACAGACTTCAACTTCTCCAGGGGACTGACGCCTGCTGTGTTGCTTCTTTCTAGCCAGACTCAGAGAGAGTAAGAGGGTTTCTAGTTCTGAGGCCACCCACTTTGGCTTGTGATCTCACCTCCAGGGCTTCTTCCACACACATGTGTTCCTAGGGTAAATGTATTCTCTGCAGCTCTGGTTGCATTCCTCTCAGTCAGTGAACCTGTAGACATCTGCTAATAAGCATGTCCATGGTGAAACACCTGTTTCCACTCCACTCAGCTTTGGCACAAGGCCTTGCTGGTTAGCCCAGCTGAGGAACATAAGGCATTATTGGCTCTGTTCTACTATCAGCAAAGGCGTTGGTGGAAAATTTTGAGGTTTTTTTTTTTTTGAGGTTTTTGTCTTCTACTGTTTATTTAGAACGTTTCTTGATTGCACAGTGGCTTGAAATTGCCACTTTTATAAATGGAGGGTAAAATAACAAAAGGTGTCAGTGTTATGTGTGTGTCTCAGGTTATGCACTTACATATAAGCATTTTGGAAAGCCATAGCCTTAAGTGAAATAGGGACCCAAGGTTTTATGCCATTCATTGGTCTGGTCAAGTGTATCCTGGAAGATAATTATTCTAGGACAATATTTCAAACTGTTTGCTTACATAAGCAATATTTAAGCAAATATTCTGACATTCTGGTTTTGGTTTAAAAATATTTATATTCTTTCTGTGCAACTTGGTTCATCTGGGATATATGTGGCTGTATTTTTTGTTTTGTTTTTGTTTTTGAACAAAAATAATAACAAAACCACTATGTTGTCATTCATTGTTTACCAAATTAAGAAGGCTTTTTGAGTTTTATATTCATAGTTGATAGGGGGCAACAGCTCTGGTAAGTGAGACTCAAGAACAGAGGAGGAGACCATAGAAGCTGCCTCTCCTCCCCCAGCCTCTGCGTATTTTCCTCTTCTCTGAGCAAGGCAGCAGCTCTGTCTCCATCCTCAAACGTTTATTTGGGAGAGACAATGCTAAAACGTTTCATGATGAGCACATTTTGAAGATTTATTCTCTTGGCTATAGAAGGAAGAGAAAACTGCTCCAAACTCTGAAGGGAGTCTTTTTAGGGGGCACATTAGAACCTGGATAATTAATTCATTTGTTCTATGGGCCATTTGCAAATGGTTGCTTTTTTAAATAGCGTTTTTCCTAATTATAATATGGTACAGTGTCATTTTAGAAACTTTGGAAAAAATAGAAGAACACATGCACACAAAATTTGCCATTCCACCAGTCAAAAATAACCCTCTTAATATTTGAGTATTTTCTTCTAATCTTTCCCTATACATATGGATAAACTGCATCTATACATTAAAAAAGCAGATCATATTGCAAATTTTGCTCTTAATCCCACACCCCAGGGCTTCTGGAAAGGAAGATGCAGTACAGGGCTCATGTGGGGATCTGGCTCCCAGTGGGCTTGTGCACCAGGACTAAGGGAGGAAGATGGCAGGGACCATACAACTGACTCTTCTTGCTCCCCTGGACTCTTCAGGACTGGGTGCTCTAACATGTAACTCTTTTAGCATTTAGAAAAACCTGGTTTTTCTTGCTGGACAACCAGGAATGTAACTGGAATAATGGTAGAGCTCTTCTCTGGATATAGAGAGAGGCTATTTCCCCTCAGGAGCTGAAGAAAAATTTTTAGAAGTTAATGTTGGTGCAACACATGTGAATTACATGTTTGTAGCTCAGCATACTCAGAAACATGGAAGCACATGCCTTGCTGTCCAGCAGAACACACAGATGCGATTCCACTTATAAGTGGGCATCTCAGCAAATAGACAGCGTGGCTGGGCTGTTCCCACTTTAGGGACAGAGAACCCAGACAGTCCCTGAAAAGTTGAGCTGATCTGTCTGCTCCAGGGCACTACATGTGTGAGGGCAGGTGCTGGCCCTTTTAGTCAGAGCAATGTTGACACTTGTGACACATGTCTTCTCATGTAAATAAATGTTCCCCTCTCAGCAGACTTCTTTGACTAGAACAAGTTCAACTGCCAGTAAGAGGAAGATCACATTATTCTTCCCCCAAGAAACTTAATATGTATCATCTCAGATGTGGGATCTTTCACACTTATGCACATCTGTGGACCTAACTCTGAAATTTAGTGTATCCTCATGTGCTGAGGATTGCAACAGAGGCAGGGTGAGGAAGAGATTTTTTCAGTTCATTAAGATATAAATAACAGAAACTCATTTTTGTTTACACCAAAAAAAAAGCTTGTTCATATCTATAAGTCATTGGTTCTCAATAAGGGGTAACTTTGCCCTCCAGAGGACATTTGGCAATGTCAGGAGATATTTTTGGTTGTCACAATGTGGCAGGGGAGTACTAGCAGCATCTAATGTTTTGAGGGATGCTGCTAAGCATCTTACAAAGCATAGGACAGCTGCCTTAGTAACAAAGAATTATAAGACCCTAAATGTCAGTTGTGCTGAGGTTGAGAAACTCTGATATAGATGGTAGCAAGACTAAATGAGTAGATGAATTAATCATGTCTTTAATTTTCTATATTTTATGACATTTTGACATCTTAAAAAGCTTTCTGGCTGCCCTTGACAGGGCTAGCTTTCTTCTGCATGTCAACCAATCCCGAGTCTGTGGCCCTAAGCACCTCCTTATCTAACTCTCATAGATAAAGCCATATTTCCCCTGCCCTATATCATCCCAAGACCAGGCCAGGCACCAGACAACTAGAGACCATCCCTAAATCCCACAACCCTCAGGAATTATTCAAACTAGCCAATCCTAAACTGTTTACTCTGCCTTTCCTTGGAAACCCTGATAAAGGCTCTGGCTTAGACTTTCCCTCTGTTTCATCTTCTGCCACGTGGCCAAAACCTGGTGCTTATCCTGTGGCCCTGAGTGGCATGCAGTGATACTCTCTCTGAAAGCTGTGTGTATAATAAATGTCTTCCTTCTAAGCCTCATTCTCCTTTTGTCTGTGGCTATACCGACTTGACCATACCACCTCCAATATTTGCATTATTAGAACAGTAGGTAATGAAAACAATTCAGCTTCCCCATCTTCACATCTGGTATATTTCTGGGGAAATCTACCTTAAAAAATAGTGAAGAAACAATCCACATACTTTCTCAGGGCACTCCTTCCCTGACGATCTTCCTCCAGTTCCCGGTAACCAGTCTGTTTGCTAATTTCTTTCTCCCAGAAGCTTTTGAGCTCATGACAAGTTTCACAGCAGAAGACTTCTCGACGTATGTATTGATTGTTCATCCTCTGAAAATAAAAAACAAACCCAAGTACTTCAAATAAAGCCACTCTAATTTTGGAGTGATGAAAGATGAGTTTGAATCCATACACTGCCAATTACACTTTTTGTGCCTGTAGACAAATCACACAGTCACTATGATTTTGTTTGTCAACTGCAGATAGGGATAATAATGGTTAATGTCAGAATATACTGTGAAAAATTTTGAAATGAGCAAAAATACAAAGGATGTCTGATAACCCTTCCAGATTATCTGATTCTACAAGGGCCTGCCCCTTTTATGCCTTTGAGCTATTTTACAACTCTGTAAATTATAGAAAAAGTATAGTAATGCAAATGATTTTTGAACATAGAGATTCAAATATATTTTGTCCAGTGGAATGTGATTGATATCGCTGTGAATATCAACCAATTTTCATCTACTTATAAATTCATTTTAATATTCTTGATTGTCTATATATGTGTTTTTTAAATTCTCCTTGAATCAGTTGTAGTATCTTACTAGTTTTCTTATTAATTATAGTAAGTTAAGTAAAATATCTGATACAAGTTCATTTTATATTTGTATGAGAGTCATGGTTTTAACTTAAAAAATTATCCTTTAACAATTACTTCACAGCTTTGTGTGTGTGTGTGTGTGTGTAGAACGAGATGGTGTATGCAAAGCTCTAAACACAATGCAAGGCAAATAACAGGCACCCAGAAAATGTTATGTTCTTTCCATCCTTCCTCACATAATAACATCTACCATTTATTGAGTATATAATGTGCAATAGGCTTTTCTTACACACTGTCGTCCCATTTGATCCTTACTACAACTCTGTGAGATGGGTGATTCTGAATTCATGGTTCAGATGAGGAAACTGAGAGAGAATTTGCTTATAGACTCATAACTGAGCATGAAAGAGCAGAAATTTGGATCTAGGTCTGTCCATCTTCAAAGTGGATGCCCTCTATTCTATCAATCCTCATCACAAGAAATGGTGACTGTATTTGGAAGTATACATGTTTACTGCTAAAAAACATTTACTTTTTACTTAAACATTGCCCGTTTTCCAGACCTTAGTGGCTCTGGTGGGCAGGTAGATGAAAAGAACTGCAAAACAAATCCTTTTCTGCCTGCTGGTGAGTGCCTGCTCAGAGAAGAGCTTTATCCCTGGCTGGAGATTGGAAAGGACCTGGACCTTCACTCCCTTGCTACAGAATCCCAGTGATCCCATTCAAGCTGGATTGTCTGCGGGGGCAGCCCAGAGGATTGGGGGTGAGAGAGAAGTTTAGAAAAGCTTTCAGGGAATAAATAACCCATTTATTATTTCATATTTATAATATAGAATGGTAATTCTATATTATAGAATTATAATATTTTATGCTATAGAATATGCAATTTATAATATAGAATTATTTATAATACAGAATAACATAGAATATTTTATTTATATTGTATTTATAATAACAGACTGACATCTGTGCCAGAGGTGGCAAGACACTCCCACTTGTAGATATATATAAATGTCCTAAAGTAGGAAGAAACTTTGTTTTCTGGAACTGAAGGCCACTTTGAGTATTCTGTAAAGATTTTTTAAAAATTCACTCCTATTTTTCCTCCTAGACCCATCTTCTATTCATCTGGTCATTTCTGTAGCCACAACTGACTTGGGCAAAACTGTGCCAGAAGCGTGTGGGAGGGCACTGTACCCTGGAGCTCTCCAGGTTCTCTCTGAGCCTGAGCTCTGAAGAGTGGCGCAGGGCCCGTCCTGCAGCCTGATAGGAGCACATGTTCTCTCCTGTAAGCACATATTTCCCATTTATTTTCTGTCCTTGGCTAATGGATTCAGCACACAGATTTCTAATAAATTCCTAGTCACTTGACATTGAAAGAATTGTTAACATTGAATCTATAGTCATTTTCACAATATTGATTCTTCCAATCAAAGAACATGGTATATTTCTCCATCCATGTATTTCATCTTTGATTTCTTTCATCAGTGTTTTATAGTTTTCTGAGTACAAGTCTTTTGCCTCCTTAGGTAGGTTTATTCCTAGGTATTTTATTATTTCTGTTGCAATGGTAAATGGGATTGTTTCCTTAATTTCTCTTTATGATTTTTTTGTTGTTAGTGTATAGGAATGCAAGAGATTTCTGTGCATTAATTTTGTATCCTGCAACCTCACCAAATTCATTGATTAGATCTTGTAGTTTTCTGGTAGCTTCTTTAGGATTTTCTACGTATAGTATCATGTCATCTGCAAACAGTGACAGTTTTATTTCTTCTTTTCCAATTTGGATTCCTTTTATTTCTTTTTCTTCTTTGATTTCCATGGCTAGGACTTCCAAAACTATGTTGAATAAGAGTGGCAAGAGTGGATTCAGTGCAATCCCTATAAAATTACCAATGGCATTCTTCACAGAATTGGAACAAAAAATTTTACAATTTGTATGGAAACACAAAAGACTCCAAATAGCCAAAGCAATCCTGAGAAAGAAAAAGGGTGTTGGAGGAATCAGCCTCCCTCAAGTCAAACTATACTACAAAGCCACAGTAATCAAGACAGTATCGTACTGGCACAAAAACAGAAATATAGATCGATGATGCAGGATAGAAAGTCCAGAAATAACCCACGCACATATGGTCACCTAATCTATGACAAAGGAGGCAAGAATATACAATGGAGAAAAGACAGCCTCTTCATAAGTGGTGCTGGGAAAACTGGACAACTACATGTAAAGAATGAAATTAGAACACTACCTAACACCATACATGAAAGTAAACTCAAAATGGATTAAAGACCTAAATATAAGACTGGACACTATAAAACTCTTAGAAGAAAACATAGGAAAAACACTCTTTGACATAAACCACAGCAAGATCTTTTTTAACCCACCTCCTAGAGTAATGAAAATAAAACCAAAAATAAACAAATGGGACCTAAAGAAACTTAAAAGCTTTTGTACAGCAAAGGAAACCATAAACAAGATGAAAAGGCAACCTTCAGAATGGGAGAAAATATTTGCAAAAGAAGCAACAGACAAAGGGTCAATTTCCAAAATATACAAACAGCTCATGGAGCTCAATATCAAAAAAACAAACAATGCAAATAAAAAATGGCTGGAAAACCTAAATAGACCTTTCACCAAAGAAAACATACAGATGGCCAAGAGGCACATGAAAAGATGCTCAACGTCACTAATTATTAGAGAAATGCAAATCAAAACTACAATGAGGTATCACCTCACACCAGTCAGAATGGCCATAATCAAAAAATCTACAAAAAATTAATGCTGGAGAGGGTGTGGAGAAAAGGGAACCCTTTTGCACTGTTGGTGGGAATTTAAATTGATACAGCCACTGTGGAGAACAGTTTGGAGGTTCCTTAAAAAATTAAACATAGAACTACCATATGGCCCAGCAATCCCACTACTGTGCATATACCCTGAGAAAACCATAATTCAAAAAGACGCACTTACTCCAATATTCACTGCAGCAGTCTTTACAATAGCCAGGACATGGAAACAACCTAAATGTCCAACAAAAGATGAATGGATAAAGAAGATGTGATACATATATACAATGGAATATAACTCAGCCATATAAAGGAAATAATTGGATCATTTGTAGAGACGTGGATGGACCTCAAGTCTGTCACACACAGTGAAGTATGCCAGAAAGAGAAAAACAAATATCGTATATTAAGGCATATATGTAGAATCTAGAAAAATGGTACAGATGAACCTATTTGCAGGGCAGGAATAGAGATGCAGACATAGAGAACGGACATGTGGACACAGGGTGGGAAGGGGAGGGTGGGACAAATTGGGAGATTAGGATTGACATATATACACTACCATGTGTGAAATAAATAGCTAGCGGGAACATGCTATAAAGCACAGGAAGCTCAGCTCAGTGCTCTCTGATGACCTAGATGGGTGGGATGGGGGGTGGAGTGGGAGGGAGATCTAAGAGGGAGGGGATAGGTATACATATAGCTGATTCACTTCATTGTACAGCAGAAACTAACACAATATTGTAATGCAATTATACTCCAATTAAAAAAAGAGTTGTTAACAAAAGCATATGTCAGACTTTAAAAAGTATGTATCATATTTAAATTTTTATTTCATAGAACTAGAGTCTAGAATGTGTGCAATTAGGTTTCCTGTGAATTTCAAGCTGCAGGAGTGTCTAAGCCTCTCACTTTCCTGATGTGACCTCTGCCTCTATAAATGCTAGATAAGAAAGTAGCACTTGCTTTGAACTGGGAGGAAGGTGTTAATGCAGACTTGCAATTTAAGTAGACAAAAGGTAATGCAAGATTCATTCACACATTCTTTTATTACAAAATGTCCTTAAAAATTTAAAGTTTATGTTAGGTATCTGGTATTCAAAAAAGGATAATTTGGTCTAATAGGAACTCATTAATTTTTTTTTCTTGAAATTTTGAATTAATATTTTTTTCTAAAGAGATTTTCATTTTTTAAAAAAGAGGTCTATTGAGCAACACAGACTGCTCACATCATCATTTCATCATGTCATTTCACACACATTCCATTTGGATAAAAGGTGTAGTTTGGATATGGAAGGAGGATTTATTCTAAAAAACATTGTAGTTGTGTAATTATGAGCTAGGTTAAGAGAAACAGCTGAAAGCAGGGTGGTATCTATACATCCAAGGAATAAATTAAATCAGCGTAAGCCTTTGGGAAATCAGGCAGCAGTCTCTGAAGAATCTGATGCATGCTGGCTCTCCTTCCTGTTCCCTTTGGGTCAGGAAGCACTTCTGAGGCTGTGACCTTTGGGAGGACTTGAGGAAGGGTTGAACTCAGACGTCCTCAGGGGCCAGGCCAGGCTCCCTTTACTCATAAGGAAGTGAAGCTACTAGACCTGAGCAACAGGGAGCAGTGGGCACTGTGGTCATCTGCAGAGCACATGCTTTGCTTCAAGACATCCCATTCAAGGAGGCGAACACTGTGCTTGCTGAAGAAAAGAGGGTTTTCGGTTACATGAAGTCTGATGGCTCCCTAGTTGCTCCTCTTAAGGGATGTATTCTCTATCTGTAGCTTTAGCTTTATGTCTTTCTTCCTTAGCTTTTCTCAAAACGTCCTCCCCAGGCTCTCCCTGAAGGGCATTCTGAACTATTTCACTTTCTCTCTGCCTCCCTTCTTCCTACACATTCCCGCCTCCAAACCTGAAAGTGCAAATAGCATCCTCACTGTCCACACTGGTTCTTGCTGTCATCCCAGCAGCAACTGGGATTGAAACATTTTACCAAGCCTCACCTCACTCACTAGAGGACATGTGGACACAGCTACCTACCAAACACAACTTCGGTTTTGGTCTCACTCACCAGACCTGGAGGCTGTGCTCTGACAGCCAGGATGGCCAGGGAGTTAAGAAGGAGGATGGAGGACTGTTGTCACTACTGTGACTTTAGGCAATAACCCCTTCAGGTGCTCTGAGTCCCAGTTTCATTATCCATGAACTGGAGTTTAAATGTGGCAATACAGAGGAAAGCACCTAATACACTGCCATTCATTCTCCAAATGTTCATCTACCAATACAATACATGCTTGCCCTCAGGGAGCTCAGTTTATTGTCCCATCCCTGGTAAGAGATCAAAAATGTTAACTGAACTTGACCCATCACCTAAATAAGCTCTCATCGTCTCTATTTTATAAATGATATTAAATGCTTTGCTCCTTTGTGACTCAGACCATATTTAAGGTTTATTTATCTCTATTGCTGAGCTGTCAGAACTAGAAATCCTTACACCTCAGGGATAAGAGGCTTCCCTTCTTGTCCAAGGCCCAGGGTTGGACTGTGAACAGAGAACACTTTAACAAAAGCTCTTGGTGATGTTTCGCCCTTATATCACTTAGGATGCTATATTTGGGGACCTTTGGTGTCAGAGCTTATAATTATATTCACTAAGTGATGCCCAATATGTTTAAGAAGTGATTGTCTTACTAAAGTTGACAGTTGCCACTCTGCTAAAGTTTGGACTCAATCCTCCCATGCTACTTCATAACCTAAGTGCTTGTTTTGCTGGAAACTGCTGGGAAATTGAACTTCAGCATTTGGGATCATGACAACTTGTAAGAACTTCTATAAGAGGAAATACATTTGTTTTGCATGAGCTATGCCACACCAACTTCTTTTTTTATTTGTTTTACATCTGTTGCATTATATACTGTGCTGTGAGCAGCATGGTAGGAGCTGGTATCCTCTCCTTTGTACCCTCAAGAAACAGAATTGACAGTAACTCTAGAAACGCATTTTTTCAGGAAAATATCAAAATGAGACAGGGAACAGAAAATAAAAGGTGTCCAGTTTTCCTAAAGGGTAATGATGAGAAACCTAAGCACTGAGAGTTACTTTCTCTGCATCTTCACCTGGTCCTTCAACTATGTATGTGGTGCTGCCCCTGTAGGGGCTCCAATGAGAATGAAAAGGTATTACTTTCCCAAGTTGTTCTCTGAGTAGAGTCAGGAAGAAGGGGAAACCACTGTGATCTCCTGTGGGACAGATCAGTGGTGCTTTTATAGTCACAGAAATAAGAAATAAGTCACAGAAATAAGAAATAAGCAAGTTCAGGTATGAAGTGAGTTCATGCCCCCATGAAGGGACCAGAGAAAACCTGCTGCCATGCCTTCTGCTACTGGCTGGTGGGCTGCTAGTCTGTGATCTCTGGCTTATTTTTATGCTCTTTATTGAGTACTTACTGAACACCTTCATTTTTCAAAATGCTTTATATCTTGCATTCATTTCTTACAACGCTATTCTTATCCATATTTGACTGAAGACATGCAAAGAGGCAAGCCATTGCCCAAAGTCACCTAATCTATGGTGATGGAGCTGGGATTCAAACCCTACCCAACTCCAAAGCCTGTGCTCATCACAGTCACACTTCCCAGTCAGCCCAGCAGAAAGATGGCATCTCATGGGAAGAGCTGGGTAATGTGAGAAGCATACACCCTGGTTAAATTTGTTCTGAGTGATATGCAAATCATTAGTTCTTTCTCAAGGCAGAGCTAGATTAATTTTTTTCCAAGATTATTTTATGATTATTGAATTAAGACAAACTTCCCTTCTTCTCTCCAGTACCTTTATGAAAGGTGCCCACCATTATCAGTTTTATGTGCATCATGATAGGAACCAAAATACACATACACAAACTAGAGGCACCCTTCCCCCATCCCACACAAATGCTGATCCCATCACCTGGAAATTCTGCCTCTACAAGTGTCAGGGGACACAGCTACCACTTCATCTCCTCTCAGGTTGTCTTTTTCACCCATAGTGAAAATAACTTTAGGAGTGATGTTCCTAGTACCAGTTGCTAAGATGACTGCAACTGACAGTGGCTCTGAGATATTTTGATGGGTTTCTCCTCCCATCCCACCTCTGGGCCCCCCTGGATGAGAGTAAAGTGAGTTTTCTTACCGTCTCCTCCTTTGCAGTTGGAAGTTGGAGGATTATGTGAAAGCACTTCTCCTCAGTTTAGCACTTTTTCAGAAAACATTTTCTCTTAAACCTCCCCTCTCCTCTTAAAGGCTATTTAAATTTATCTTGAGTCCCTCTCCATAGTTTTCCCTGCAACTAATATACTTCAAAGCCACCTCAGATTTTTGCCCACTGTATGATATTTGGGTCTTAAGAAAAGGTGCAGGTGAAATAAAAGACTGCCATGGCAGTACGAGTGAGTTCTGAGATAGCTGAGCATTTTAAGTAAAAGAAGATTAATAAGAAAAAAATGCTTATATTGAACGTGCCCATAATAACTCAGCCCTGTTGTTTCCTCTGGGATTTATCTGAATTTATTGAAATGACACAAAGTCATGAAGGAGGGATGCCAATAATGACTAGGCAAATAGCTAACAATTAAGTAAGGAAGTGGCCTTGAGTCCATGTGACCTTGGGAAACTTAAATAACCTTTCTAAAGCTTAAGTTTCTCTACAAAAAAAAAAGATTGTTGGGCTTCCCCAGTGGCGTAGTGGTTGAGAATCTGCCTGCCAATGCAGGGGACACGGGTTCGATCCCTGGTCCGGGAAGACCCCACATGCCACGGAGCAACTAAGCTCGTGTGCCACAACTACAGAGCCTGTGCTCTACAGCCCGTGAGCCACAACTACTGAGCCTGGATGCCGCAACTACTGAAGCCTGTGTGCCTAGAGCCCGTGCTCCACAATGAGAGAAGCCACTGCAATGAGAAGCCCGTGCACCACAACAAAGAGTAGCCCCCGCTCACCGCAACTAGAGAAAGCCCGCGTGCAGCAACGAAGACCCAATGCAGCCAAAATTAATAAATAAATAAATAAATAATAAATTAAAAAAAAGATTGTTGTGAGAAGTAAATGAGATTAGCATCTAAAACACTTAACATAATACGTGGCCTATGGGAAAACACTCACCATCGTCCTCATCATTCTATATTCAAATTATCGACTTGCATAGAGTACAGTACTAACTGTTATCTCATTTAATCCTCAGAATATTGTGGTAGGTTTTATTATTTCTGTATTTGTGAATGAAAAAGTGAGTCTGAGGGGCTTAGAGACTTACCCACGGTCACTGAGCTAATAACGGGGAAATCCACGAATCTAGCCCAGACCTGGGGATTTCACGGTCCCTGGTCTGTTCACTCATCAGGTGTTGACATCACACAGAAGTAACAGTGGGTGATGAATCATGCTTTGCAGTTGCTAACGAGATCTTGAAAATTATCTTATTTAATGATATAAATAGCTCTGGGAAGTAGGTCTTATTATTTCCTATTACCAGACAAAGAGTCAGGCTTAGAAGGTTTAAATTTTTGTTCACATCACAGAACAAGTTAATGCTGGTGCTGAGCTCTGAACCTATACTGTCTGATTCCAAAGGTCCTGTCATCACTTCCCACAGTTTGAACCAATTTCCCCACTCATTTAGGGGAAAGTTCACCTACCCTAGAAAAACTAAAGACTGCTTAGTTTCTGTCATCAGAGAATATAATTATTCTCTGCAAGGGCATTTGTTGGACTCACCCAGGTCCAACCTACAGTTTCAATCCTGAGGGTTTTTGTATCTCTGTGGGGTTAGACTGGGAGCCTTGGCAACTAGATCAGAACTATTCTTGTAACATTTCACAATCTTGACATTTTTTTCCAAATAAAAAGTTAAAAAAATAAAACTTACTTTTTTCTTCTTTCAAGAGACAAATTGTTATTTACCTTTTTCTCTCACATTTACTGCCCCCTCCCACCCCCCACCAACTTCTTATGCAGAGCACTGAATAAATCCTGGACACACAATACCGTTTAAAATCCTTGGTACTGAGGAGCATTTTGTAATGCCAAAAAGTAAGAAAGAGCTTAAAAAAGTGAGGGGCATTGAAGAAAGATGAGAAGCCAACTTGAAAGAGCACCCAATATCTAAAACTGGGAACAATTTGAGCAACAAATGACATGATATTATTTATGACCAAAGAATGGATCCAATATAAATTAGTGAAATAAATAAAGGGGGGAGAAGGAACACATTCCTTTCAGAAGAATTCCAATGAATAAATGTAGAAGGAATGAGGGGAATAGAAATATCATCATGAGAATACCACAACAGTTGCTGCAGGTAGGATCCTTTGATGAATGATAAAATTAGTGGATGAAACTTTAAGGAGAAATCGTGTATTTGCATAGCCTCAAAAAAATCTCTCCAAAAATTCAGTAACCACTGTGGTAATTTTAACATATGACCACAAATTCTTGATTGCCGGCCCCCCATCCTGAGAATGGAGCTGAATTCCCCTCCCCTTGAGTCGGGGATGACTTGGTGACTGAAGGGAAAATAGTAACTTTACAGTAGAGAAACAAATAGCACCCTTAACCACATGACCAAGGTTCACATCCTTAGTAATAAGCAATATTGATATCACATGTCCTCTGATATAAGACAGAGGGACACATCACCTCTGTGGTATACTTTCCTTAACACCAGAAAGTTAAATCTGTCTATTCATGAGAAAACTGCAGACAAAATCAAATTCTGGAACACTCTACAAAATACCTGATCACTACTTGTTAGAAGTGTCAAGGTCACAAAAGACAAGGAAAGACTGAAAAACTGTCACAGACTGGAATTGATCTAGTTACCATAAATACAATGTAGTATTCTGGATTGGATCCTGAAACAGGAAAAAGGACATCAGTGGAAAAAGTGGAGGAATCAGAACAAAGTCTGCAGTTAATTTTTTTTTTTTTTTTTTTTTTTTTTGCGGTACGCGGGCCTCCCACTGTTGTGGCCTCTCCCGTTGTGGAGCACAGGCTCCGGACGCGCAGGCTCAGCGGCCATGGCTCACGGGCCCAGCTGCTCCGTGGCATGTGGGATCTTCCCGGACCAGGGCACGAACCCGTGTCCCCTGCATCGGCAGGCGGACTCTCAACCACTGTGCCACCAGGGAAGCCCTGCAGTTAATTTTATTGTACCAATTTTTATTTCATAGTTTTGATAAATGTACCTGGTTATGTAAGATGTTAATATTAGAGAAAAGTGGGTGACAGATTTGCCAATTTGTCTAAATCTAAAATGATTTCAAAATAAAAGTTAAAAAAATTTATATCAAGTACATGCATCTTCCTGGCACTATTGACAGTTATGAATTATGGACCATTCTTTAGCAGAGGAACATTTTCAATGAGCTCAGAATTAACCCCTCCAGGAGCACAACCCTACCTGAGTCATGGAAACAGCCGTGAACTAGGAGTTAGGAGACCTCTACGTTCCACATGGGCAAGTTACTTGAACCAGGTCTGTTTTCTCATCTGTAAAATGGAACAATACATACTTTCACAAGATTAAATTAATTTTCAACTGAAAAAGCTGCTGTGATAAGTATTTAGCACCTGACAGAGTAATTGCTTAATAAAATCCTGGGTGGTCTAATTCATATCCATAACATTGATTGCCTACAAGTCACGGGCCACAGACTCAGAAGCCTGCAGGGTCCAGGTGCATTTAGATGGCTCTGTAACAAATTCTAGAATGCATGGCTCATTTAAAGGAGACACTGTCACTCAGCTCGAAAGGACTGTTGCCAGCAGAGCTTGGCCCCAGAGTTGCCAAAAGTTTTTCAAGACAAGCTAAAAATTCTGATTTCTAAAAATGTGTTATCTCCTTATTTTTAAAATGTTGATAATGAATTTAAGACATTTTAAAGCATTGTATGAATATCAGAAAATGTCTGTTGGCTAGATTTGGCCTTTCGGTCACCAGTTTCTGAGTCCTACGTGGTCTAATGGGAAAAAGCTTGGAGTTCTCCGTGAACCATGTAGCTATGCCTTAGACTCCAGGAAAAAATATACACTGGGCACGTGTAGAGTTAAAATAAAACACTACAAAGCAAAAGCAAACAGAGTTTAGCCTCCTCCACCTCCCTGGTCACTGCTAACCACTGTAGGTTTATACTGGTCACATCTAGACTGTTCCATTTGATGTCTAGCCACCTTACTGGGGTTGGAAGGGAACTGGGGGGCCATAAAGCCCATCCTCCCAGTCACTGAGAAGCCCCTGGGTCTGCATTTGCCCAACTCCATTGAAGCACAGAGAGCCTCTGTGTCTGGCTGAGTTGGGACCAAGAGCCAGGTCTCCATCCCCTTTTCCCATTAACTAAACTCTAAATACTGTGGGCCAAGGACCTTGCTTAATAGAACACCCTTCACCCAGTGCATCGTAAACTTTCTTGCCCAATGGACAAAACACCTATGATTCCCTCATGATGACATCACTCATCTGGTAAGTCAAAATTCTCCAAAGAATTTTGAGCTAAAAGTGATAACTTCTCTAGCAAATTTTATATTCTACTCCCATTTAAAAAAATCTTTAAAAGTAAGTGGTAAGATGGCTAAGATATAAAATTTGGCTAAAATATCATTTCTCTCCCCATCCCCAATTCCAGCCCAGTGGCTACTTGACTGTCATTAATCAATGTTACTTTTTCCTGGACAGAAAATGATCTGTGTATCTTCTTTAAAAAAGTGGGTTTTAGCCAGAGTCTGATTTCCCAAATAGTTGCATGTCCAGAAACATTTCTTTTTCTTTTAGAAAGTGGAATATATGGAACAAACCTCCTTAATCATCTTTATTGCTCTGCTGAGTGAGAATAAAATCATGGTGGTTGTTATCTCACATTTCTGCCCCACAGAGAGCAGGTTCTAAATAAGCTGGATCATTGTGATCAATAAAGCATAATTCTTTAGAAAATCAAGAGATGTGAGAGAGGCAGCTGTGTCCAAACAGACAAATTCTGGAAGACTGGAGTGCGAGGAGAAAACAGTGAGCATGGCTGACAAGGAGGACAAACACAGTTGGCACACTTGGTGGTGGTATTGAAGGAGATAAGACACTTGAGACCAAAATATGGAGACTTAGAGCAGCATTCACTTTCCTTTTTCTCTCTGAGTATTGTAGGTCACTTTAAAAATTTTTCCCCTTTTGTTGTGATGGTCCATATATTGGGGATACATATGAAAATTATTGCATGCCACAATTTATTCAATCTTTCTTGTCAGAAAATCCCCCAAATAATTTGGTCAACCAGTTTTGAAGTTTTACACTATAAGCAAAGATGCTCCTTAAAGAATGTGAAAATACAGTAGTACACAGCAAAACATTTCAAAAAGTACTGAAGGATATAAAACTCAAAATCTTCTCTTTCCTTGCTGTTGCCAGATACACTTCCCAAAGTTGTCCACTGTTAATGATGTCTTATTTATATTTCCATTTTAATGAAACCACATGTGTGCATATTTTTTGCAAGTAGAACCATACTATATACACTGTTCTGTATTTTTCTTTTTTCACTTCAAAAAATATTTCCTTACCAGCCCGTATTGTTTTTCATGGTTGCCACTTTTAATGGATATGCCATAATTTATTTAAGCATTCTTGTATTGATGGACATTAAATTAATTCTTATTTGGATCTATTACAAAAAAATTACAGAGTGAATCATACATTTTGTTCACAAGTATATATGGAGCATAAACTCCTAGAAGTATAACTGCAGGTCAAAGGCTATGTATTATTAAACGTTGAATGTATAATTCCATATTGCACTCTGCAGTTAAGGAAATGTTGGAATGTTTATGGACTTAGATAATCCTCTTCTATAGCGGTGCTTTTAGTCTCCACTAGGGCAGAAAATACCAGACTGTAAATGTATTCAGCTCTTAGTGAAAAGACGAAAGCACAGCTTCTAGTCTGGTACTCAGGAGAACATATGTGAATGTGCCACCCCAAGATAGACCCTGGAAAGTAGTTGGCACTCAAAAAATATTTGTTGAGTTAATGGACAAATAAACCATGGCAGTGCCAATATAGAGTTAGTATGTGTTTTAAGTCAATTGTGTTCAAACATAAAAAAAAACTCATTTAAACAAATAAATGTAAAATTTAACAAGTTTTATTGCATTCTTGTGCTAAAAGGAAAGACTAAGTTATCCATTAATCAACATGAGGTGTATTCTGTATTTTATTTATTTAATCTTAAGAGAGCCTTGTTCAGTGAGATAAAAAACTGATTTCTGGTTTTTTTTTCACACTCTTTAACTTGAAATTCATGCATAACTGACATGTAGAAATCAAGAGATGGAAAAGTCCTATTGGCCTGTCTAACTCTATTTCCAAACTGGTACAGGGTGGGGTGTTCAAAGTGAGGGGAAAAAAATGAGTCCAAATGGCCAAAAAGGACACATGTATAAAAATTGGGATTCAACTCCCAGCCCCAGATGTAAGCTATTCCCACACCTGACAACACAAAGCTGAACACACTGTACCTTAAAGATGAATTTACAGGTGAACTGATATCCTGCTGGGATGCAAAGGAGGGCAAGTCTCAGAGTCCCACTCCTGGATCCTCAGCTCTGATTTGTGGAGACCACAGGTGCTGTCCTGAAATCTCATTGTTACAGTCCTTTATATATGGAGTGGAGGAGTTACAGAAATCCCTCAGCCTTCCAAGGTCATTTGAACCAAATTAGTAGCAGAATTAGATAATTATCTTTCCAGGGACATTGTAGCCTTCCCTTGTGGTGAGAGATGGCTCTAAACAAATTCCATCTCTTGCTATCCCACCCACCCCAGGGCAGGGGAGCTTCTGTTTTGGCAGATCCCACAAGTGCCATGACTTGGCCTGAACCAAAAGAGATGATTTAGAACATGTATTGGATTATCCATGTGCCCTGTTCCTCTGAGACTTGTGGAAAGCCATCCTCTGCCCCTTGGTGTGCAAAGGCGACTAGAATGGAGGGACAAGTCACTATTGGGTGTAACGTTACAGGAAGACTTAGAGAGGCATCTTGTTCTTTGGAGCCATTAATCCTTGAATGGAATCTGGTGATGACATATCACAGTCTGCTTAGTTCTCTACCAGCTGAAGCAGGAATTGACCCCTGGTGAGTGTTTTCCAATAAACTGTATCCAAGTGAGATGACTTCTCATTTTAGAGTGGCTCTTATCCCATTTTGGAGGAGCACATTTTGTCCTTAAAATAAACATTTAGAATACTCATTCATCTGATAACACAAATAGCTCTGGTTTTCATCATATCCTTCTACTGTGTTACTAATTAATTGCATGCCCATTACTTGGTTCAGTGGGTTAAAAATGTATAACTGATGTTACATGTGACAACCTTGTCTAATATTCATGTTCAAATTTTATCTTATTGAAGTGGTAATATTTAATATCGAGTCTATGAAAGTAATAAACCTGTTTACTTTAAACTGAATGCCTACTTTAATAGCAGAACCAAATTTTACAGGTGAAAACTTTTTTACATAAGGAGAGAGAGGAGTTAATTCTGAAACTATTTTGTAGGGTACCACCTATACAAAAGCAACAATTTAAAGAAAGAAAAACTCAATAAAAAATGTTTCCAAGGAGCTCATTGAAACCGCAGAAAATACAGTGAAACTGAATAACTACCAGGTGACAGATTACCTGATGACAGTTTCCTTCTCTCCCTCCTGATGAAATAAAATTCATACTTTACGACAAGATAAGAAAAATTTAAACATAAAATTTTTCTTTTACCATTTGGGCCTCCTCCCACCCCTTTAGTGTGTGTTGTGCATCTGCATTAACCAGACCTTCTTAGGAGATAACATTCCATCTTAATCTCATCAAGGATCATAATTCCTTAGGAGATAACCTTTCTTTATCTTGTAAGGGGCTATGATGACCCATGACCTTCTATTGATACTTGCTTTGTATGTGTACATCTGGATTGTGTAAACTGTTAACAATACATATTGTTTTTACATATAACCCTTTATCTCAAATACTTATTTAACTGTGCTTTGACCTCTAATGGGTGCAGTCCTCAGAGCTTTCTTTTTTTTTTTACATCTTTATTGGAGTATAATTGCTTTACAATGGTGTGTTAGTTTCTGCTTTATAACAAAGTGAATCAGTTATACATATACATATGTTCCCATATCTCTTCCCTCTTCTGTCTCTCTCCTTTCCACCCTCCCTATCCCACCCCTCTAGGTGGTCACAAAGCACCGAGCTGATCTCCCTGTGCTATGTGGCTGCTTCCCACTAGCTATCTATTTTATGTTTGGTAGTGTATATATGTCCATGCCACTCTCTCACTTTGTCACAGCCTCAGAGCTTTATGAAAGCCTGTTTCCTGGGTTGTAATCTTCAGGGTGGTTCAAATAAAATTTTCCATCTTTTTCTTAGGTCAACTGATTAATTTTTTCTTCAAACATGCATGGTGTAGCCAGCAGGATATCAGAGATACCCACCAGAGGACACCTGGAGTCCACCCCAAACTGGTGCTTGGTACCAAGCATGGACCCATTGAGCCCCACTGGCTTCTCAGTACTCCTCAGGTGTTCTGGTGAGTTCTTCTGACATCCAGATTTCATTGTTTGAGTGATGATCCTGAGTTTTATTCAAGCTGTTTTTACTTAAGACTTGGAGTCTCAAGGGGCACTGGTACATTTCCCAGGCATGGTCCTAGGAGGACCTGGGCAGAAGGCCTAGGAAAACATAGGTGGCTGGGTTTTTGTTACATTTGGCTTAAACTGAAAAAAAAAAATCCAAAAAACAATAAACAAGTTGAAACCTAAATGTCTATCAACAGGTGAATGGATAAAGAAGACATGGTACATATATAAAATGGAGTAACACTCAGCCATAAAAAAGAGTGACGTCATGCCATTTGCAGCAACATGGATGGAGCTACAGATTATCATACTAAGTGAAGTAAGTCAAAAAGAGAAAGACAAATACCATATGATATCACTTATATGTGGAATCTATCAATAAAATATACAAATGAACCTATCTACAAAACAGAAACAGACTCACAGACATACAGAACAGACTTGTAGTTGGGGGAGGGATGGACTGGGAGTTTGTGGTTAGCAGATGCAAACAATTACATATAGAATGAATAAACAACAAGGTCCTACTGTATAGCACAGGGAACAATATTCAGTATCCTGAGATAAAACATAATGGAAAAGAATATAAAAAAGAGTATATATGTATATATTGGAATCACTTTTGCTGTACAGCAGAAATTAATACAACATTGTAAATCAACTATACTTCAATAAAACAAACAAACAAAAACAAGTTGATATACGGTCTGAACAAAACTTTTGCTAGTGAAACGAGAGATTAAATTATGCAGCTTCAAAAAATAAGGGAGACCCAGTACAACCAGTAATTAACCTCTCTGGGCCTCCATTTAGAAATTTAGAAATCTGTCAATACCTGTTGGGGTAATTGATGATGAGTGACACAGCATGAGAGCTCCCTCTATGGGGGGGCCTTCCAGACTCCAATTCTAGTTGAGGTTTCCTTTTGTTAACATTCACAGCATGTTTTATTGGCAGGAGGATTCACAATGAGGGAGAAAAGGCCACAAGACTCACCAGAAAGAAGGCTCAGAAATTCTTGGGTGGGTCCAAGGGAGGCACAAGGTGGCTGTAGGGTCAGCTGGTGGCTACAGTGATCACATGGTTCCCTCTGATGTTGCAGATAATGGCACACATCACAGTGCTGTTGTGAGGATTAAATATGTTAATAAATGTAAAGTGCTTACAACAGTGTTTAGCATGTAGGGAGTATCATATAAATGTTAGCTGTTATTATTTCAACTCACAGAAATCCAAATCATGACTCTTTGACTCAATATACATTACAGCCTGCAGTTAGAGAATGTTCTCTTAGCAAAGCTATATTTCATTCTTTCATGTCTTGAGCAGAATTGTTGGCTGAAGTCTGAAATCATCCCTGCCTTTGAGGACTGCATAGAAAGTAGCAAAATATAACACACCCAAGTTAAAATTCTTGATTTTTTTTCTTTTATCATTTCTCCTTACACTATATTTTGTGTCCCAGGATAAGTACGTACATGTTCGATCACACATTTTCATCAACATGTAATAAAGATGTCTAATTTTCTTGCCTGGAATAACTGAATATTCTCTTCTACCCCCATTCAGCCAATTTTAAATATTGAGGTCTGCATCTCGAAATGCCATTTCCAGGTGGGTCATTCTTTACCAAGAATACAGGAAATTATACAGCAGTGGCTTAAATATATTGCAGTTTATCCTTCTCACCTAATAAGAAATCCAGGGATGGAGAGATAGCTCAATGATGTGATGAAGGACCCAGGTAAGTTTTGTTTTTTTTTTTCAGTTAAGTTTTATCACCCTGCCACATCATCTTTGGAAAGTGTTCTTTTGCTTTCAAGTGTGCATGACTGACCTATAAAGGACAACAGAAGTTGGAAGGAGTCATGCTGGATCAGGAAAACAAGTAAGTTCTCAGAATCTCTCAGGTGGTATTTCATTGGCAAGTATTGTGTCAAACTGTAACTATTTTGTGGCCAGTGTTCAGAACAGAAACAAAGCGGGGGGCGGTGTCACACTCTAAGTAATTAAAGGGAAACACCTGTTCTTCTGTTCCTTTGCATTGTAGCTTAAAGAGAAAGAAGAGACAAGTGCACCCCAATGTTCAGAGCAGCCCTATTCACAATAGTCAGGACATAGAAACAACCTAAATGTCCATCAGCTGAGGAACGGATAAAGAAGATATGGTACATATATACAGTGGAGTATTACCCATAAAAAGCAACAAAATTGGGTCATTTGTAGAGATGTGGATGGACCTAGAGACTGTCGTACATAGTGAAGTAAGTCAGAAAGAGAAAAACGAATATTGTATATTAACGCATATATTTGGAATGTGAAAAAATTTGTATAGACGATCTTATTTACAAAGCAGACATAGAGGCACAGATGTAGAGAAAAAACGCATGTATACCAAGGGGGAAAGTGGGTGTGGGATGAACTGGGATACTGGGATTGACATATATACACTATTGATACTATATATAAAATAGATAACTAATGAGATCCTACTGTATAGCACAGGGAACTCTACTCAGGGCTCTGTGGTGACCTAAATGGGAAGGAAATCCAATAAAGGGGGGATATATGTATATGTATAGCTGATTCACTTTGCTGTACAACAGAAACTAACACAACACTGTAAAGCAAATGTACTCCAATTAAAAAAAAAAGACTCCGCATTCCAAATGCAGGGGGACTGGGTTTGAACCCTGATCAGGGAACTAGATCCCACATGTGGCAATGAAGATCCCGCATGCCACAACTGAGACCTGATACTGTCAAATAAATAAATATTAAAAAAAATAAAACAGAAACAAAAGGGGAGACTGTCATTCTGTCTCTTTGCATTGTAGCTTAAAGAAAAAGAATGCCTGCAGAAAATACTATTTTTAGCTTCACTGTGGGCCAGCATGGAGTCAATGAGAAATCCCTGATACAAATTTTTGAAGTGTCACTGAACATTTTCAATAATGGACAGAACATACAGACCTCAAATCAATAAAGGAACAGTTAACTTTCAACAACATTATAAAACAAATGGACCTAAGAGCCATATGTAGAAAATTCTACCCAACAGTTAGATATTAGTCTCAACTCTAAATGGAACTTTCTCCTAGATCACGTATTAGGTCACAAAACAAGTCTTAATAAAATTAGCAAGACTGAATTATACTAACTATTTTTTCTGTCCACCATGGAATGTAAATAAAAAGCAACATAAAAAAGGTGGAAAATTCACAATGTGTGGAAATTAAATAATATAATCTTGAGAAAGATTATTTTGATTTCAAAAATGAAAACAAAAGAGAAATTAGAAAATATCTTGAAAAGAATTAAAATGAAGACAGTATACCAAAACATATGGGATACATCAAAAGCAGTTCTACAAGGGAAGTTTATAGTCATAAATCCCTAGATTGAGATAAAAGAAAAATCTCAAATAAACAACTTAAAATCATACCTCAAGAAACTAGAAAAAAGAAGAACACAGTAAGCCCAAATTTAGCAGAGGGAAGGAAATAAAGAGCAGAGCAGAAATAAATGAAATACAGACTAGAGAAACAATAGAAAAGAATAATGAAGCTAAGAGCCAAGTTTGCTTTTTTTTTTTGCGGTACGCGGGCTTCTCACTGTTGTGGCCTCTCCTGTTTCGGAGCACAGGCTCCGGACGCGCAGGCTCAGCGGCCATGGCTCACGGGCCCAGCCGCTCCACGGCATGTGGGATCTTCCCAGACTTGGGCATGAACCCGTGTCCCCTGCATTGGCAGGCGGACTCTCAACCACTGCGCCACCAGGGAAGCCCAAGAGCCAAGTTTTTTAAAAAGAAAAACAAAAATTGACAAATCCTTAGCTAGTCTAACAAAGAGAGAGAGAGAGAGAGAAGATCCCAATAAAATCAAACAGGTATGAAAGCAAACATAAAATGGATTCCACAGAGATAGAAAGGATTATAAGGGACTGTTATGATTAATTGTATGCCATGAAATTGGATAACCTAGAAGAAATGGATAATTCCTAGAAACACAACCTGACAAGATTAAGTAAAAAAGAAATAGAAAACCTAAAGAGATCTAAAACTAGTAAGGAGATTGAATCAGTAATCAAAAATATCTCAGCAGAGAAAAGCCCAAGATTAGATGTCTTCACAGATGAATTCTGTCACCATTTGAAGAAGATTAATGCCAATCTTTCTGAAACTCTTGCTTACTCCATGTGGGATACTCTAACAAAATACCACTGACTGAGTAGCTTATAAATAATAGCTCACCATTCTGGAGGCCCGAAGTCTGACATTATGGCATCATCACACTTGGATGAGACTATTCTTTCTGACTCATAGTTGGTACCTTGTCTCTGTGTTCTCACATCATGGAAGGGGCTAGAGGTATCTTTGGAGCCTTTTAGTAAAAAAAAAAAATAAGCGCACTAATCCCATTTATGAGCGCTCTGCCCTCATGACCTAAGCAACTCCCAAAGGCCCACCTACTCTTACTATCACATCAGGCATTAGGATTTTAACATATGAAATTTGGAAAGACATATTCAAACCATAGCAAACTCTTGCTAAATACTGAAAAACTGTGAACTCTTCCAAACTAATTTTAAAAGGCCAGCATTACCCTGATATCAAAACCAGGCAAAGACACTATAAGAAAAGATAAAATATCCCTGATGCACACAGATGTTAAAAACCTCATCAAAATACTAACAAACCAAATTAAACAGCACATTAAGTGGATTATACATATGACCAAGTGGATTATACATATGACGCTGGGATTCAAGGTTGGTTCAACATCCATAAATCAATCAATGTCATGATACGTGACATTACCAGAATGAAAAAAACAAAAAACAACCCCCCCCATGATCATCTCAACAGATGAAGAAAAAGGATTTGGAAAAAACTCAACATTCTTTCAGATAAAAATCCTCCATAAAATGGGAATAGAAGGAAATGAACATAAAGAAGCCAAATATGAAAAGGACACAGCTAATATCAAACTCAATAGTGAAAAAGTGACAGCTTTTCCTTTATGAACATGAAGGCAAGGATGTCCAATCTTGCCACTTTTATTAAGCATAGTTCTGGAAATCCTAGACGGATAAATTAAGTAAGGAGAAGAAATAAAAGACATTCACATCAGAAAGGAAGGAGTAAAATTATCTTTGTAGATAACACAATTTTTTTGGTAGCAAGTCTTACCAACTCCACAGAAAATGAATTCACTGAAGTGGAAATACCTAAAAATCAAATACAGAAGTCAATTACATTTCTACTCAATAACAAGGAAAAATCTGAAAAGTAAATTAAGAAAACAATACCATTATCAACTTCAATGCAAAGAATAAAATACTTAGGAATAAACATAATCAGAAGTGAAACACCTGTACACTCAAAAGTATAAAAATATGATGAGGAAAATTAAAGAAGACACTGATAATACAGAAAGACATCCCGTGTTTGTGATTACTATTTTCAGAATGTACATACTACCATAGTCGTCCACAGATTCAATGACGTCCCTATTAAAATCCCAATGGTGTTCAATACAGAAATAGAGAAAGCAATCCAAAAATTCATAGGGCACCACAAAAGACCCCAAATACCCAAAACAATCTTTTGAAGAATAAATCTCAAGGGATCACACTTCCTGCTTTCAAAACATATTACCAGGCTTCCCTGGTGGCGCAGTGGTTGAGAGCCAGCCTGCCGATGCAGGGGACACGGTTTCATGCCCCGGTCCGGGACGATCCCATATGCTGCGTAGTGGCTGGGCCTGTGAGCCATGGCTGCTGAACCTGTGCGTCTGGAGCCTGTGCTCCGCAACGGGAGAGGCCACAACAGTGAGAGGCCTGCGTACAGCAAAAAAAAATAAACAAAAATACATATTACCAAGCTACAGTAATTAGAATAGTACTGGGTTAAATACAAACATATTGACCAATGGAACAAACTAGAGAGCCCAGAAAGATACCCATGTATATACAATAAACAAAATATCACCACTGAATACTCTCAATCAAATACTTATGAAAAGTCCTAAATAAACTTTTGTCAAATGTTTGAATCTTAAACGTTAGTAGCATGGAACATAAAAATATATCCAATAAACCAACACCATTTTATATTAATTTAAAATAAAGTCACAAAAAAATGGTATGGGCTTCTCATATCACAAAGCTTCCTTTCAACCTGTAACAACCATTACATCTTCCCAAATGCAAGCTAGATTTCAACAAACATGAGCAATACCACCACCAACAACAACAACAGCAACAAACAGCTGTAACAGAAAATCCTGATGGGAAGGGAGAATCTGATTTCCAGAATTTCTACTTTATATTATTTAACATATAAATTTTCAACAAAGAGTTATGAGGTATGAAAACAAACAACAAAGTATGATTCATGAATGAAGAAAAAAATGTGTATATATATATACATATATATATGTATATATATACGTGTACGTGTCTGTATACATATATATATGTATATATATACATACATTGTCCACACAATGTGGACATACACATATACACATTGTCCAGGCATTAAAAACATTTTAAATCACTCTCTTAAATATTGCCATAGAACTAAATGAAATTTTGGACAAAGAACTAAAGGAAATCATGAAAATGGTGTCTCACCAAGTGACGAATACTAACAAAGAGAAAGAAATTACAAAAAGGAATCAAATATATATTCTAGAGTTGAAAAGTGCCACAACTGAAATAAGAAAGTCATTAAGGGATTTAAGCAGGCAGAATAAAGAATTGGCACATTTGAAGAAGAACTGATTGAGACTATCCACTCTGAGGGGTGCAAAGAGGAAGGAGTGAAGAATAATGAGCAGAACGTAAAAGACCTACAAGACATCATCAAGTATGACAACACATCCATAATAGGAATCCTGCATGGAGAGAAAGTGATAGAAAGTCAGGGAAAATATTTGAAGAGATAATTGTTCCAAACTCCTCAAATATGATAAAATACATGAAAGTACATATCCAAGAAACTCAGTGAACTCCAACAGGAGATCTACACAAAAGCACTATATTAAAATTGCAAAAACTAACCACAGAGGTAGATTTTTCAGCAGAAACCTTGCAGTCCAGAAGGCACTGGGATGATGTATTTTAAGTACTGAAGGGAAAAAAAAAAAAGCCTTATAAACTGAAAATCCTATATCGGCAAAAATGTACTTCAAAATAAAGGAGAAATTAAGGCATTCCAAGATAAACAAAACTTGGAGGGAATTACTATCATTAGACCTTCCCTACCAGAAATACTAAAGGGAGTCCTTCAAGTTGAAATGATAAAATCCTAGACAAGTAGCTCAAAGCTAGAAGAAAATATATAGCTCTCTGGCTAAGGTAAATAAGTGGGGAAATATAAAAAACATGAGTATTGCAACATGGGTTGGTAAACACACTTTTTATATATTATAGGATTAAAAGTAAAAAAATTAAAAATTAACGTAATTTCTATGTTAATGGATACACAATATATAAGGATGTCTTTTTTACATCAATAACAGACTGGAGGAATGGTGCTGTGAAGGAGTAGAATTTTTGTATGTTATTGAAGTTCAGCTGTTGACAGTTTAAAACAGATTGGTGCTGTGAAGGAGTAGAATTTTTGTATGTTATTGAAGTTCAGCTGCTGACAGTTTAAAACAGATTGTTATGACTTTAGGATATTGTATGTAATCTCTGTGATAACCAAAAAGATAATATTTACAAAGTATACAGAAAAGGAAGTGAGAAGGGAATCAAAATGTGTCACTCCAAAAACAATAAACAGAAAAGAAGGTAATAAGGAAGGGACAAAAATTTAATGAAGCATACAGAAAAAAAATGTCACAAATAGCAAAAAAAAAGTCCTTCTTAATCAGTAATTACTTTAAGTATAATGGATTAAACTCACCAATTAAGATGCATAAGCTGGCAGAATGGATAAAAAATAGAATCCAACTATAAGCTGTCTATACTGTCTACAAGGGATTCAGTTTAAATTTATGGACATACACAGGTTGAAAGTGAAGAATGGAAAACTATCCCATGCAAATAGTAAGCAAAAGGGAACAAGGTGCCTATACTAGTATCAGGCAAACTAGATTTTAAGTCAAACCTTTTACAAGGAACAAAAAAGGAATTTATATAATGAGAAAAGGATCAATTCTCTAAGAAAAAATAAAAATTATAAACATTTGTACCAGAGCTCCATAACAGATGAAGCAAACCTTGACGGAAGGGAGAAACAGTAAGAGTTGGAGACTTTGATAGCCTTCATTCAGAAATGGGAGAGAACAACTACACAGAAGATCAGTAAGGAAACAGAAGACTTAAACAACAGTATAAACCAATAGACCTAACAGACACATATATACACAGCTCTCTAACCAAAGATAGTAAATTACAGATTTTTCTCAAGTGTACGTGAAACATTTCCAGAATAGGCCATATGTGAGGCAAAAAACAATTCTTAATAAAAATTAAAACTACTGAAATCACACAATGAATCTTTTTCCATCACAATGGGATAAAAGTGGAAATCAGTAACAGAAGGGAAACGAAAATTCACAAATATGTGGAAATTAAACTGCATGCTTTTAAACAAGCGATGGGTCGAGGAAGAAATTACAAGAGAAACTACAAAATACCTTGAGACCAAAGAAAAAAACTACATAATAGCAAACCTTACGGGATGGAGCACAAGCAGTGATGAGAGGGAAATTTATAGCTGTAAAGGCTTACATTAAAAAAGAATAAAGATCTCATATCCACAATCTAACATTTTCCTTAAAGAAGTAGAAAACACTTAACCCAAGGCCAGCAGATGGGAAAAATAATAAATATTACAGCATACATAAACAAAACAGAAAAACAATATAGAAAGTCAATGAAACCAGGAGTCGGTTATTAGAAAAGATCAACACGTACCTCAAGATGGACACAGAAGAAACTCCTGAATTTCACTCCTTCCATGGATGCACTGCACACTGATCAATTCCCTCTGAAAGATATCAAGAAACTAACTTTAGTGACTCTGACACATTGGGAAATTGAGAAAATACACACTCAGAAATGTGTAGGAAAGGATGAGACACACTCTTACTATAAACCCCACCCAAGAACAGCACCTTATAATCTTTCTGAAACCAACAACTCCTAGCCTCTTCCTAATTAGCACGGTGTTTGCACCATATTTCTAATGTCCCAAATTTTAAGGCTGCCACCTGAGGGATGGGTCCCCAAATCATCTAGCTCTGAGAGCCAAAAGGGCTTCCCTTCAGAAGTCCCATGATATTATAGCAAACAAATAAGCAGTTTTTACAAGGGGCTTGAGCACTCCCTCTGCCTATCTCCACAAGCTCAGAGCAGAGGGAACACACAAATGCTTATCTCCCAATTTCTTCCTGGAGGGTGTTGGACTACATACTTTCCCAGCTACTGTCTGAAGGTCCAGCTTCTAATCAGCTTGTATTTCAGCTGACTGGAATCCTGCCCAGAGCCCAAAGGAGCCAGTGGGTACTTACTCTGACCTCTCCCCACAGCTTCCTTCAACAATAAAGCCAAATCTCCTGCACGTCCCTGGAGGGATCCAGAGCTCCATAACAGATGAAGCAAACCTTGACGGAAGGGAGAAACAGTAAGAGTTGGAGACTTTGATAGCCTTCATTCAGAAATGGGAGAGAACAACTACACAGAAGATCAGTAAGGAAACAGAAGACTTAAACAACAGTATAAACCAATAGACCTAACAGACACATATATACACAGCTCTCTAACCAAAGATAGTAAATTACAGATTTTTCTCAAGTGTACGTGAAACATTTCCAGAATAGGCCATATGTGAGGCAAAAAACAATTCTTAATAAAAATTAAAACTACTGAAATCACACAATGAATCTTTTTCCATCACAATGGGATAAAAGTGGAAATCAGTAACAGAAGGGAAACGAAAATTCACAAATATGTGGAAATTAAACTGCATGCTTTTAAACAAGCGATGGGTCGAGGAAGAAATTACAAGAGAAACTACAAAATACCTTGAGACCAAAGAAAAAAACTACATAATAGCAAACCTTACGGGATGGAGCACAAGCAGTGATGAGAGGGAAATTTATAGCTGTAAAGGCTTACATTAAAAAAGAATAAAGATCTCATATCCACAATCTAACATTTTCCTTAAAGAAGTAGAAAACACTTAACCCAAGGCCAGCAGATGGGAAAAATAATAAATATTACAGCATACATAAACAAAACAGAAAAACAATATAGAAAGTCAATGAAACCAGGAGTCGGTTATTAGAAAAGATCAACACGTACCTCAAGATGGACACAGAAGAAACTCCTGAATTTCACTCCTTCCATGGATGCACTGCACACAGATCAATTCCCTCTGAAAGATATCAAGAAACTAACTTTAGTGACTCTGACACATTGGGAAATTGAGAAAATACACACTCAGAAATGTGTAGGAAAGGATGAGACACACTCTTACTATAAACCCCACCCAAGAACAGCACCTTATAATCTTTCTGAAACCAACAACTCCTAGCCTCTTCCTAATTAGCACGGTGTTTGCACCATATTTCTAATGTCCCAAATTTTAAGGCTGCCACCTGAGGGATGGGTCCCCAAATCATCTAGCTCTGAGAGCCAAAAGGGCTTCCCTTCAGAAGTCCCATGATATTATAGCAAACAAATAAGCAGTTTTTACAAGGTGCTTGAGCACTCCCTCTGCCTATCTCCACAAGCTCAGAGCAGAGGGAACACACAAATGCTTATCTCCCAATTTCTTCCTGGAGGGTGTTGGACTACATACTTTCCCAGCTACTGTCTGAAGGTCCAGCTTCTAATCAGCTTGTATTTCAGCTGACTGGAATCCTGCCCAGAGCCCAAAGGAGCCAGTGGGTACTTACTCTGACCTCTCCCCACAGCTTCCTTCAACAATAAAGCCAAATCTCCTGCACGTCCCTGGAGGGAGCTTGTCTACACATTTAGAACCCTGACTTTTAAAACTGCCATCTGAGGGATGGACCCCAAAATAACCTACCTCTGACAGTCAATTGGGCTTGCATTCCTGAGCACCACAGTACTATAGCAAACAAAGAAGCAGTTTTTAAATGGATGCATAAGGATTCCCCGTAGCTATACACCCAGACCCAGCATGGAGGGAGACGACAAAAAAATGCCCATCTGCCAGCAAGAATGTTTCTCCCTGGAAGGAAGTTGTATATTTTCCTAGCTGCTGCCTGTGGTTCTGGCTTCCAGTTAGTCTGCATGTGGAAGCTCACGGGGATCCGTTTGGGGGCCTGGTAAAGCTGGTGGGCATATCCCCTGTTATCTCCCCCAGCTCCAAGTAAGACCAAATTTTTATCTTCTCTCCTGGAAGGAGCTTGTCCACACACCTAGCACATCAGTTTTCAAATGCCACCTAAGGGACTAGCCCCCAATTCACCTAGCTCTGGGAGCTGAAAGGGCTCAGCTAAGCAGTTTTTAAATGGATGCATAAGGATTCCCCGTAGCTATACACCCAGACCCAGCATGGAGGGAGACGACAAAAAAATGCCCATCTGCCAGCAAGAATGTTTCTCCCTGGAAGGAAGTTGTATATTTTCCTAGCTGCTGCCTGTGGTTCTGGCTTCCAGTTAGTCTGCATGTGGAAGCTCACGGGGATCCGTTTGGGGGCCTGGTAAAGCTGGTGGGCATATCCCCTGTTATCTCCCCCAGCTCCAAGTAAGACCAAATTTTTATCTTCTCTCCTGGAAGGAGCTTGTCCACACACCTAGCACATCAGTTTTCAAATGCCACCTAAGGGACTAGCCCCCAATTCACCTAGCTCTGGGAGCTGAAAGGGCTCAGCCTTCATGAGTGCCTGGGACCACTAAAAACAAAGGCTGTTTTACTCGGACACAGAAGCATTCAGAGCAATTATTTGCCTTGACTCAGCACAGAGTGAGGAAGAAGAAACTCTTCCAGCTCTGGATTCTTCTTCATAGGGGCTAGACTACATATGTCATATTCTGACTTTTCCAGCTCCTGCCTGATAATTGGGCTTCCAATTAACCTGCATCAGGGAGTTAAAGCGGCAGGCAACTGGCAGTTGTCCAGAAGCCTAAACAGGCATATGAGCGTTAACCACATGGTTGAGGACGCTGATGGGTCTTGGAATATCCTCAACTGCTGCAAGTCACTAAGAACAAAGACAATGATTTCAACAACCAGGCCAGGCTGATTAAGGCCAATCTGTCAAAACTGGGAAAACGGGTTGTTTTATACAAAAACCAACACAGAGAGTCAAGGAAAGTAAAGAAACGGGGATGTTTCAAACAAATAAACAGATCTCTAGGAGCTGACCTTAATGAAGTGGATATAAGTAATTACCCAACAGAGTTCAAAATACTGGTAATAAAGATGCTTACTGACCTCAGGAGAATAAAGCATGAGCAAAGTGTGAGTTTCAACAAAGAGATGGAAAATATTAAGAAGTACCAAACAGAAATCATAGATTTCAAGAATAAATGAACTGAAAAATTCAATACAGGGCTTCACAAGCAGACTAGACCAAATGGAAGAAAGAATCAGACAAGGCAGTGGAAGTCATCTAATCAAAAGAGCAAAAAGAAAGAAGAATAGAAAAAAGTGAAGATCACATAAGGGACACCAGTAAGTGGATCAATATATGTGTTACAGGTCTTCAAGAAACAGAAGGAAAGAAAGGGCAGAGAGCATATTCAAAGAAATAATGCCTAAAA
>NW_020174930.1:0-5191 GCF_003031525.2 Neophocaena asiaeorientalis asiaeorientalis | reverse complement strand
GCCTGGTAAAGCTGGTGGGCATATCCCCTGTTATCTCCCCCAGCTCCAAGTAAGACCAAATTTTTATCTTCTCTCCTGGAAGGAGCTTGTCCACACACCTAGCACATCAGTTTTCAAATGCCACCTAAGGGACTAGCCCCCAATTCACCTAGCTCTGGGAGCTGAAAGGGCTCAGCCTTCATGAGTGCCTGGGACCACTAAAAACAAAGGCTGTTTTACTCGGACACAGAAGCATTCAGAGCAATTATTTCCCTTGACTCAGCACAGAGTGAGGAAGAAGAAACTCTTCCAGCTCTGGATTCTTCTTCATAGGGGCTAGACTACATATGTCATATTCTGACTTTTCCAGCTCCTGCCTGATAATTGGGCTTCCAATTAACCTGCATCAGGGAGTTAAAGCGGCAGGCAACTGGCAGTTGTCCAGAAGCCTAAACAGGCATATGAGCATTAACCACATGGTTGAGGACGCTGATGGGTCTTGGAACACCCTCAACTGCTGCAAGTCACTAAGAACAAACACAATGATTTCAACAACCAGGTCAGGCTGATTAAGGCCAATCTGTCAAAGCTGGGATTGACAGATCATCTGTTAGGTCATAATATAACTGAAATCACTGTATCCTTTCCGACTACAATGGTATGACACGAAAATACATTATAGGAGAAAACCCAGAAATATCACAAATATCTGGAGGTTAAACAACAGGCTCCTGAACAAAAGGGTTGAAGAAGAAATCAAAGGGCAATTGACAAGATATTTTGAGACAAATGAAAATGAAACACAATGTACTAAAACTTAGGAGCTGCAGCAAAAACAGTTCTAAGAGGGAAGTATATAATGATAAAAGTCTACATTAAGAAAAAAGAAAGGTCTAAAATAAACAACTAAAAAAACCTCAAGGAACTAAACAACATACTAAGCCTAATGTTATCAGAAGTAAATAAAAGATAGGGCAGATATAAATGAAACAGGGACTAGAAATACAAGAGATGACCACTGAAACTAAGAGCTGGTTTTTTAAAGGTTAGAAAAAAAAGGATGTGCAAGCCTTTAGCTAGACTAACTAGGCAAAAAAGAAAAGACTCAATATTGTCAGAAGTGAAAAGGGATATATTACCACACATAACAGCAAAGGTAAAGGATCAGAAGAAATTACTATGAGCAATTTTATGCCAATAAATTAGATAACTTAGAAGAAATGGGTAAATTCCTGGAAACATACAACCTACCAAGAAGGAATCATAAGGAAATAGAAAATATGAACAAATTACAAGTAAGGAGATTGAATCAGTAAATAATAAACCTCTCAACCAAAAATAGTTCCAAGACCAGATGGCTTCACTGGTAAATTCTACCAACACTTTAAAGAAATTAACCATTCTATCTCAAACTCTTCCAAAGAACTGAAGAGGAGGGAAAACTTCCAAACTCATTCTATGAGGCCACCATCACCCTGATACCAAAACCAGACAAAGATACCAGAAAAAAAGAAAAGTACAGACCAATATCACTGATGAATATAGATGCAAAAATCCTCAACAAAATACTAGCAAAGAGAATCGAACAATACACTAAAGGATCATACACCATGATCAAGTGGCATTCATCCCAGGGATGCAAGAATTCTTCAATATATGCAAGTCAATCAATGTGATACACCATATTAACAAATTGAAGAGTAAAAACCATATGATCATCTCAATAGATGCAGAAAAAGCTTTTGACAAAATTCAACACCCATTTATTGATAAAAACTCTCCAGAAAGTGGGTACAGAAGGAAACTACCTCAACATAATAAAGGCCATATAAGACAAACCCACAGCAAACATCCTCTCAATCGAGAAAAACTGAAAGCATTTCTCTAAGACCAGGAATGAGACAAGGATGTCCACGCTCACCAGTATTATTCAACATAGTTCTGGAAGACCTAACCACAGCAATCAGAGAAGAAAAGAAATAAAAGGAATACAAGTTGGAAAAGAAGAAGTAAAACTGTCACTCTTTGCAGATCTCTATACATAGAGAATTCTAAAAATGCCACCAGAAAACTACTAGATCTAATCAATGAATTTGGTAAAGTTGCATGATACAAAACTAATGCACAGAAATCTCTTTCATTCCCATACACTAATGATGAAATATCTGAAAGAGAAATTATGGAAACACTCCCATTTACCATTGCAAGAAAAAATACCTAGGAATAAACCTATCTATGGAAACAAAAGACCTGTATGCAGAAAACTATAAGACACTGAAGAAAGAAATTAAAGATGATACCAAAAGATGGAGAGATATACCATGTTCTTGGATTGGAAGAATCAATATTGTGAAAATGACTATACTACCCAAAGCAATCTACAGATTCAATGCAATTCCTATCAAATTACCAATGGCATTTTTTACGGAACTAAAACAAATCATCCTAAAATTTGTATGGAGTCACAAAAGACCCCAAATAGTCAAAACACTCTTGAGGGAAAAAAACGAAACTGGAGGAATGAGACTCCCTGACTTCAGACTGTATTACAAAGCTACAGTAATCAAGACAATATGGTACTGGCACAAAAACAGAAACATAGATCAATGGAACAAGATAGAAAGCCCATAGATAAACCCATGCACCTATGGCCAACTAATCTATGACAAAGGAGGCAAAGATACACAATGGAGAAAACACAGTCTCTTCAATAAGTTGTGCTGGGAACACTGGAGAGCTACACGTAAAAGAATGAAATTAGAACACTCCCTAACACCATACACAAAAATAAACTCAAAATGGTTTCGAGACCTAAAGGTAAGACCAGACACTATAAAACTGTTAGAAGAAAAGACAGGAAAAACACTCTTTGACATAAATCACAGCAAGATCTTTTTTGATCCACCTCCTAGAGTAATGGAAATAAAAACAAAAATAAACAAATGGGACCTAATGAAACTTCAAAGCTTTTGCACAGCAAAGGAAACCATAGACAAGACAAAAAGACAACCCTCAGAATGGGAGAAAATATTTGCAAACGAATCAATGGACAAAGGATTAATCTCCAAAATATATAAACAGCTCATGCAGCTCAATATTAAAAAAACAAACAACCCAATCCCAAAAGGGGCAGATGACCTAAACAGACATTTCTCCAAACAAGACATACAGATGGGCAAGAAGCACATGAAAAGCTGCACAACCTCACTATATTAGAGAAATGCAAATCAAAACTACAATGAGGTATCACCTCACACCAGTTAGAATGGGCATCATCAGCAAATCTACAAACAACAAATACTGGAGAGGGTGTGGATAAAAGGGAACCCTCTTGTACAGTTTGTGGGAATGTAAATTGATACAGCCACTATGGAGAACAGTATGGAGGTTCCTTAAGAAACTAAAAAGAGAATTATCATATGACCCAGCAATCCCACTACTGGGCATATACCCAGAGAAAACCATAAGTCAAAAAGACACATGCAGCCCAATGTTTGTTGCAGCACTGTTTACATTAGCCAGGTCACGGAAACAACCTAAATGCCCATCTACAGATGAATGGATAAAGAACATGTGGTACATATATACAATGGAATAGTACTCAGCCATAAAGTGGAACGAAATTGGGTCATTTGTTGAGACATGGATGGATCTAGAGACTGTCATACAGGGTAAGTAAGTCAAAAAGAGGAAAATATCATATATTAACGCATATATGTGGAACCTAGACAAATGGTACAGATGAACCAGTTTGCGGGGCAGAAATAGAGACACAGATGTAGAGAAAAAACGTATGGACACCAAGGGGGGAATACCGTGGTAGGCTGGCGATGGTAGGGTGATGAATTGGGCGATTGGGATTGATATGTATACACTGATGTGTATAAAATTGATGACTAATAAGAACCTGCAGTATAAACAAACAAAGAAACAAAAAACAACTAATACTAAACTTTCTTTGGGTTATTTGTATGGAAATATGTTAATATAAATGTTTCAGACATTACATAAAATTTCTAAAAATCTTATATGTTCTGGTATAATGTTACAAGTCATAATTCTAGTTATTACTTTAAAATGTATATCTCAGCAATAACTAAATTTCCTTGTCAATTGCATTATTATGAACTTTCATCAAATCTTGAACCGTGGTCATTTTTAAGTCTTTTGTCATTTACAGACAGTTCTGGGTGTACTCTGATGCTTTCGCAAAAATGTTCCTATAAAAGGGTTTCATATTCAAGCATTCCTGGAAATGACTCTGACAAGTACAGGTTTCTGGTAACTGACTATACTGCTGAACTGAATGAATAAGCATTTTCAGAACTCTAATGTAAAACTCATGAATTCATAAAAGATGAAAAAAATTAATAACATGGGACTGAGCGAACTGATGAGGATGATTATTATTTTTGTGACTTTCTGTTTGAATAAAAAAAATCACACAAGGACTCAGAGGCAAGAAATATAAATATCAATTTTCACTGCAAAGTAAAGGAGCTGCTACAGTGGAGGTTTACTGGACTGAATGTCAATATTATGACAGTATGAGTGTGTTTCATGTTTGGTAATTGCAATCATTGTTTATTTTGTTGTCGTCATCCATTTACAATGCTCGGTGCCAGTTTATCTCTTGTAAAAATAAAATACAGTGTGTGTGTGTGTGTGTGTGTGTGTGTGTGTGAAAAAACAACTCAGCAAATTATGTATACATATAATGTACATTATCATAATAACGGCCATATACGATAAGACTACAGCTAACATTACACGCAATAGTGAGAAGCTGAAACAAGGAACAGCATCCTCTAAAATCAGGAACAAGACAAGGATGCAACTCTCAGCACCCTCATTCACCGTATGACTAGAAGTCCTAGCCAGAGTCATTAAGCAAGAAAAACGAATAAAAGACATCCAAATTGTATAGTTATAAGTAAAATAAGTCTGTTTGCAGATGACATGATATGATATGTGGAAAACCCTAAACACACTGCAAAAAAAAAATAAAAACCTGTTGGAATAACTGAATTCTGTAGAGTTTCAGGATCAATATACAAAAATCAGCTGCATTTGTATATCAACGAATATCAACTAACAATGAATTATCAGAAGAAAAATTAAGAAAATAATCTCATTTACAATGGTATGAAAAAAGTTAAATACTTAGAAATAAATTTATCTAATGGGGTGAAAGATCTACACACTAAAAACC